>NC_041225.1:26379533-26393536 GCF_002837175.3 Physeter macrocephalus
AACAGGAGGAGGCCCGCATACCTCAAAAAAAAAAAAAAAAAAAAAAAAAAAGTATTATTTTTAAAAACTGCCTTAAGTGAAAAATGAAGTATCCCTAACTACTAGGGTAAATGATAAGTTGCTCTTAAGTAATTCAAACCGAAAAAATAAAAAATAAAGTAAAATTTTTTTTATAAAAACAGTAAACACGCACACATGCACTGCAAATACTGGCTATCGGTTAAAGGACTCTGCTTCTAAGAAATCTAGGCTTTCTTCTGGAGCTTACACAGCACTTAAAATCAAAAACCAAAACAAAACGTAAGTAAATAAATGAAAACTCAAGAATAATTAGAAGACCTTTCCCGCATTTGAAAATTGAGCAACAAGGCTTAGTGTGAACAGTGCTAATGAAAAATTAATATACTGCGTCAAAAGTGATGGAGAAAAGTGTATAGACACGACACTTTCAGATTCTTTGTGGAGGAAGATGTATTTAATAAAGAGTTAATGTTATCTCTTGCTCATAACCACTGTCTCACCTAAACTCAACAGGACTTGGAGACATCCAGGTTCACTTAAGCCACACGTTTCCCCCAAAATCACTGATACCAATCCCTCATTAAAATGGCTCTAGCTGAACAGTCCTAAAATTAAGAGTAATTTCCTCAAAGCACATGATACTTACTTCTAATCTGTTAGAACCAGCAATGTATTCAGTGTTTTGTTAAAGTTTCCAACTTCAACATAAGTGCCTGTGAAGGTATTGAACCAGGCGAGGTCATTTTCTAACTGCAAAAGTGACTTCAACAAGCAGATGTTTTAAATGCTAATAAACTCATTAATTCAAGTCAATTGTTAAAGGTAGAATAAAATTCAACTACATAAAAATACGAGGTGAAATCACTTGGCGGAAGATGGGGAAAATTAGCAGGGGTTAGTGACATTCCAGAGGGATCCGTCATTCCCATCTCACATCTCGCCCACCCCTGAAAGCTCAGATCCCACAAAATATGTCAGCTGTTCACACTGGTGGATGAACATAACTTATCACCTTCCATCTCAAGAAGCGTCACTATCACCCAAGAATGATTTTCAGAGGCTATAGTCTTTAATTTTATTCAACCAATTTTACTTAAGACTTAGCAGAGAAACACTAGAAATCACATAAGGTAGCTCTTTATACTGATGACAACTCATTTTAAAAGTCCCAACCAAAATTTCACTCACCTTTCGAAAATAAAACCTCTTTTTCACAGGAATGTATTTACAATAATTCATGAACAGTACAAAATTTAGCTCAGTGAGTAAACAGTCCGAATACAGGTAACAGACTCTGGTGTAAAGAACTGGTCATGACTTACAGGTATTTTAGATTCTCCAAGTCTTCAAATGACCCACCAGGTATACTCTTGATCTGATTATTGTTGAGAAGCCTGTGAAAGAAAGTCTCAGTAAGAATTTAAAAAACAACACGCCTGAATTGTGTTATGATGAAGCCACAGACCTAATACCGACATTCGCTAAATGCAAATTGACACAATCAAGGGCACTGCTGGTGCTGGATGCTCCCAGCTGCAAGTTTTCTCAGGGAGCTGGTCCGTACCAGCGCACACGGCTGCAGCTCTGCATACAGCGGAGAGGCAATCCCCTCTCTCCTGCACAAAGACGTGTCTCTTTATCCTGCCGTCTCTTCCATTTCCCCTCCAGCCCGCTGGGAGGCCCTCGCGGAGGTGCAGGGTGTCCCGGAGGTGGATGTCTCACCATGGAGCTTTCCTTTTCACAGGGAGGGAGCTGGGGGCCGAGCCACCCATGTCCCCCCCCCACAAGGCTTACAGGGCAGTGGTGAACGTTCCTGACCCCCAGGCCCTGCACAGAACAGTCACCTCCTGGGGCAGAAGGGCCAGAACCCGTCTCCGCCCACGGCATTCAGTACAGCCCATGGCAGCCTGGAGTTGGGGTCTAAACCCTGGGACACAGCTGGACAGCACCCCAACCCCAGCAGGGCCCGTACTAGCTCAGGAGGAGGGCCGTCCCCTCGACCCTGCAGTGGGAGACGTGACCAGCGCAGGCCTGGATCATACCCAGAGGACGGACAGGTTCACAGAGGTCAGACGAGACACGTGGGGGACAAAGGCCACGACGGCCGCCAAGCCTGGGACCCAGTCCTGGCACCTTAACGTGCAAATCCCTCTGTCAGGCTCCACGGCAACCTCTCAGCCATGCCCACCCATGGTGGGCCATGGGGTAGACGTCCCACAGCGTTCGGGACCTACCCCCAGCGGAAAGGTGTGATGATTTCTCAGACCCCAGCTTCGGGCTGTACCCGCAGGGAAAGGTGTGATAATTTTGATATCTCTTTTCTACCGGCTCCCAGTGCAATGTTTGGACTTACAATGTGTTCAAGTTTCTCAGCCCCCTGAAGGCCCCTGGCTGGATCTCTCTGATTCTGTTAAAGCGAAGATCCCTGTGAAGAGACAAGATACGCATTTACGGAGAGAAATCTGCGATTGTCACTAGTTGTGTGTCATCTTTAAATATTCAGTTTCCAAGCAGCAGTAAGGCATTTAAGAAACTAAACCTCCCTGTTCATCCCTTGGATGAATCAACCCTGGGCCAAAGCTAACAAATGCATGAATATTTGTCTGAATGACAGGTGGACGCTCTCACCTTACAAAGTTTGTTTCAACAATAATCATGGGGAGGTAACAGGCTCCTTGGTCACCCATCCGTCCATCTCCGCCAGCCCACGGGAACGCTCAAGCCTCAGCGTTAAGACAGCAAACACAGGGCGGATTTGCAGGGCCTCACGAAGGGAGCCACCCCCGGAGCAGGCGTGGAAACGCTGGGGTTCCCTCCGCTAACCTCTGAGCTGGAGCTCACTCCCCCAGGAAGGACGGTTAGCCCGAACGCTCAGAGCCACAAAGCTCGTTCAGCGCGGGAGCTGGACCACCAAGGCTATTTCACGTGTGCCTCTTAGCACGGTAAATAAAATTAAATGCACAAGTAGAAGAGTGGACGGAGGGAGGGCCTGAGCAGCTCAGGAGAGACCAGAGCCTGAGGCGGAAGCCGGCCCAGCAGCAGGAGACGCGCGGACACGGGGCGGGCTCGGGCCGGGGCCCGGAGGGCAGGGACAGAGGCCTGCTGAGATGCCCGCTCCCACCCTCCCCCAGCTTGAATTAAAATCGATCAGTCGAACAAGTATGAAAGTCACGGACAACTAAACACAAAGACCCCTTTCTTGACCAAAGAGTCTTAGAAAACTTAAAATTCCTTCCTCACGGGCTGAACCCCTTCCATCACAGCCCAGCAGGGATCAGGACGGGCTGAACTGTGTCCCCACCAATTCACACGTTGAAGCCGGACTCCCAGGGCCTCAGCATGTGGTCTTATTTGGGGACAGAGTCCTTCTAGAGGTGACCAAGTTCCAGTGAGGTCGCAGGGGTGGCCCTGGTCCAAGACAGCTGGTGTCCTTGTAAAAAGGGGAGATTTGGAGACAGGCACACGGGGGAAGGCCAAGGACCACGGCAAACGTCCAGAGCCGGGCGGCGGGTGGGCGCGGAGGAACGGCCTGGCTCAGAATCCCCCTCGCGGCCACAGAAGGAACCAGCCCTGCCGGCTGACCTTGGATGTCCAGCCTCTGGGACTCTGGGAGAACAGACTCCTGTCCTGTGGGTGGTGTTTCGATAGGACGGCCACAGGAAACTCCCACGGGTCTCCTGGGGCAGCACTGGTCCAGGTCACGAATGGACAGCTCTCTTATGATATTTACTGAGCCCTCTCAGTGTTCATAAGCTTTTCAGGAATCTGATTATGTTGACCCGATTCAACAGCTGTCACTGATGACAGAACTGGTTTGAGTTTGCGGTGGAGGCTTCTCGGAAAGCGTCTGCCTGAGTGGCTGAAAACACCCGCGTCTGCGCCGGACAGCCAGGGCAATGCACTGCCTTCGGGCACTTGCTTCCTCGCTCCGGGTCAAGTCCTCGGGACCCAGGCAAACGGTCAGCACCTGACCCTCGCCCGGGTTCACTCTCCTCGGAGACCCCGCTGCCCACCAGCGTGCTCCCCCAGGACGCCTCCTCCCCTGCACAGACAGGCTTGTTTTCTGATAAAGAGTAGCTTACGTGCACATTCAGACCAGAGCGCGCGGCCCCCTTAGGCGGGGGAGCTGGGAAGCGGAGGGCAGGTGGGGGCAGCGCCCCTGGGGACCCTAACGCCCCCTGCAGTTCCTGCTCTCTTCTCGACTTCAGAGGGCTACGGTGGCCCCGTCAGCGTCTGGTCTGTCCCCCAAAGCTTAACCCTGGTCCTTCAAGCCCCCCTCATGCCCTGATCCTAACGCACCGCCAGGCCCGTGCACTTTCCCCAGACAAGGCGCAACAGCAAGTCTGCCTCCTTCTCTTCCTCCACCACCAATGCTCGGCCGGGCCCGGCCGTGTCTGCAAACCCGACCTCACTCGTGGACTGGACACCGTCCCTGACTGCGCGGCCCGCCGCCGCCATCGCTGTAACACAACTCCCGACCGGGATCGCGGCGGCCTTTCCCGCGGGCCCCGTCCACCCCTCCTAATGCTTCAGGCCCATGGGCAGCCTGCATGGGGGACTCAGGTCCCCCGACCAGGGATGCAGTCTGCAGGCCTCTAAGCGGACCGTGCAGAGGGGCACCTGTGCCCAGCCCGCTGCCAGCACGGGCAGCCACGTGCGCCTCCACGTGGCCCACACGGTGCATCACAGCAAGCTTGAACGTTCGTTTCCATTTTCTGCAGCACATAAACGGTTCCTGAGCGTTATCGCTAATAAGTAATGAGCTGTTAAACAAGGTGCGTCTGGAGGCCACATCCCTGCCCCCTCACAGCTTCCCCTCCTCCCCGGTCGCTCTTCGGGGTTACTCTACCTCACCCCTCCACTGTTTCCTTTTGAAATTCTAAGCAAACAGAACGCGTGTCTATTTCCCTCCCTTTCTTGCACAAAGGGCAGCTCACTGTGAACACGCTTTGCCTCCCGGGATAAACTGCTGAGCTTCCCGCAGCCGTGCGTGGACACGCCCGCACCTCCCTCCGGGCAGCGACCGCGGCCTGGGCCTGGGCCACCTGCGAGGGCCGCTCCGAGCCGTCAGGGGCAGCGCCCGGGACTGGCTCTCTGGACCCATCAATTCACACTGTCGCTGAGGTATTCACGGAATCGATTCCTAGAAAGGCACGGCTGGGCCGAAGGATACACAGGCGTCGTGACAGCTGACATCTCTGAGCTTGCTAAGTGCCCATCACTTCCATAAACACACGAGGTCCACACACGCCACACGCTGTGGGAGCCCAGCCTCAGAATCTGCCAACGTCGCACGGGGGCGGCTGACCTGCGGGAACCAGACCCGGGCACTGCCTTTCATCCTCTGCTCCCAGCAGGACGCCGAGCAGCGAGGGCTCCAGGAGGCTGGACACCGGGGACAAAGCGGCCCAAGGGCAACTGCACCGTCCAGACAAGGCGGGCAGGACCCCCCAGAGCCCAGGGGCTGGGGCAGCCTGCGAGCAGGAGAAGGTTAAGGGCAGGCTGTGCACAGCGGCAGGGAGGGACAGAGGCGGCGGGGGAGGCCCCAGGCTGAGAGGCGTAGCCACTGCTGGCAGGAGGGGCCTGCAGGAGTAAAGTGACAGCAGGCGGTCCGGTGAGGGCCCAGCGGCAGGTACACACGCCACGCTTCCCATGCTCACCTCCGCCTGCCTGAGCACCCGGAGCCCTCGCCAACCACATCCCGAAGGGCCGACTCGGGTGCGTCCGTCATAAGCACGGCGCCCGAGCACGGGGTCCCCCAGGCCGGGTCTGAGCCGCGCAGAGGTCAGTGGGACCGGACCTCACCCTACCTATTCCTGCCAGCCAGCTAGGAAGGCGAGGCCCGACGCCCCTCTTTCCGGGCACACCCCAGAGCAGTGTCTGCAGGCAGCAGCCTTGAAGGCTGGGTAATGCCACCTCCGGTCACCCTAATACTTGCCCGCCGCTCCCCCTAAAAGGGTGACCTCCCCAAGGTCAGTGCTTCTCTCCTCCAAGGGACGTGCGGGCTCAGGAACCAATGCCCTTGTCTTGACCCCCGGGCCCCGGGAAGGAGAGAGAGGCCTGAACGTCACCCCCTCGATGGGAGCTGTGTCTCCAGGCAGGAAAGTGATGGGCCGGGCGTCTCTGGCATCACCCGCTTCGCTGCAGAGTTGGGTTCAACTACGCTCGTGACACTTAACCACAGGCCTCACTTTTAGCCTCCCCCCCAAATCTAGTACGGATGCTGCTGATTTTAAAAATATAATTTAACTCAGGGCTTCCCTGGTGCCTCAGTGGCTGAGAATCCGCCTGCCGACGCAGGAGACACGGGGTCGAGCCCCGGTCCGGGAAGATCCCACGTGCCGCGGAGCAACTAAGCCCGTGCGCCACAACTACTGAGCCTGCGCACCACAACTACTGAGCCTGCGTGCCGCAACTAGTGAAGCCCGTGCTCCGCAACAAGAGAAGCCACCGCAGTGAGCAGCCCGCGCACCGCAACGAAGAGTAGCCCCCGCTCGCCGCAACTAGAGAAAGCCCGCGCGCAGCAGCGAAGACCCAACGCAGACAAAATAAATAAAATAAATTTTAAAATATACGTGTGTGTGTGTATATATATATAATTTAACTCAATTCAGTATTTACTGAGTAGCTTTGAAAAAACAGGGGTCACGGCTGGAAATCACAGAATGTTGATACACTATGATACCTGTATTTGTATTGGTTTTCATCTCTTCCTCCTTCCACAAAAGATTTGAGCAGCATGCAAGAGTACCCATAAAACAATAGAAGAAATGGCTAAAGGAATGAGGGGGAAAGGAAACAGGCCAAGTGGAGAAGCAGATGCTGGCAGCAGGATGCAGGTCTGGCTCAGAGCATCCCAGCCGCCAGTGCAGAGACAGCCTGATCGCGCACAAGATCATCAGCTCCGAAGAGCCCTCGGCACGCTGCCCGGGGAAGCGAAGCCTTACCGATGCTGAGACACAGGCAAAGCTTCTCACGAGCGTCCTCACAAACACTGGGCACGTAGGTGTACCTCCCGAGCACAGGTCTCGTGACTGGCTCCGCGTGGGTGCTCCCCGCTCCCCGTACGCAAAGGCAGGACTCCAGCGTGTGGTTCGGGCAAAGCAGTTATAGAACTTCATCCTGCCCATCCAAGCGCATCCTTCCGGCCTCCGAGGCCTCCCTGGACCCTGATTTCTAGCAAGGACTCACTAATCCTCCCAGGAGTGTGTCACCTACAGGTGTCACAGGCACCCACTCTCCTTCTTCACTCAAATTACTGAAACTAAAAAAAACAAAACAGGGACTTCCCTGGTGGTCCAGCGGTTAAGAATCCGCCTTCCAACGCAGGGGACGCGGGTTCGATCCATGATGGGGGAACTAAGATCCCACGTGCCGCGGGGCAACTAAGCCCGTGCGCCACAACTACTGAGCCCGCGTGCCACAGCTAGAGAGAAGCCCGCACACCGCAACTAAGACCCGATGCAGCCAAATAAATATAAAAAATTAATTAGTTAAAAACCAAAACAAAAACCCCAAAACAGAAATGTAGGTCAGCAAAGGAAAAAGCAGCGTCTGACGGTGAAGAGCACGTGGGTCCTGGTCAGAGGTTGGGGAGAGGCCACACGGGGCCAGGTATTCTGGACGAGGGACGGTGACAGAACCTGCACTTGCACCCATGCCAGGGGGACAGCCTTGCTCCAGCGGGACCCAGGGCCTGGACACGCCGTCTCTGCATGTGCAGGGCGCTCTCGGACACCAGATGGTCCAGCGTCCACTGCAACAATGTGACAGCCCGTCCCTCCCGAGGGCCCAGGGTGACCACGCGTCCTGGCTGCCTGTGAGGCCCCAGGACACAACCCTCAGCCCCCACCTATTAAAAACCGCTTCACTTTCAGGAGTGGAGCCGTCAGGGACCAGAAAGTCCTGGCCGCCCAGGTTCCGCCCCTCATCCTTCTTGCCGTGGCACGAGGTGACCCACAGGCGACCTGAAGGGACGAGCTCAGAAGAGTCACAGAGGTCAGCGGCTGACCCGCCACCGTGGCAAAAGGCCAGGTTGCTGGGTCTGCTTTTTCCTCCCCCAGTGTTGTGTACGTCTGTAAAACACAGAAAACGTTACGTCGTGCGATGTGGCAACAAAGCCCAGTTGCCAGGAAAGCGCCTGTATTTATCGGTGACAGAGTGGCCCTCATGCGGTCAGTTGTGCAGACGGCACTCCGAGCCTGGCTTCTTTGGATGACGTCCAGGGCACCAGAGAACACGCGGGCCCTCCCCCACACGGGAGCCTCAGGGCGCAGCAAGGGGGGCCCCGGCAGGATCGTGCCCCCCCGGACGGCTGGCGCGCCCATCGAGGGGAGCGGGCGTCGGGGTCTCCGCTGAGCATCACCTAGAGGACTTCCCTCTGGAGCCCTCCCAGGCGGTGGGTAACGTGCAGGCCCCTGGGTGACCACGGGGTGAGCCCTTTATTCTCCAGCAACAGCTCTGAATTTCCTGCTGCGTCTGTCTGCTCTTCATCCCGAGCCTCAGATCCCAGAAAAAGGCCACAAGGACAGAGGAGGGACGTGGGCGCTTGCGACACAACTTGCTGAGTGTTTCATTTTTTTGCCGTCTCCCCTTCCAGGATGGAAGCACACGGAACCAGGGGCCCATCTCTTGGCTCGAGAGCATGGAACCTGCTTGGAGGGGCTCCCTCAGTGCTGCTGACGGACGGACCCAGGACGGGCCCTGAGCTGCCGCCGTCTCCGGGCCAACGGGTCCTCCTGCGCGGCCGCCTCCCACTCGTGGGGAGGGGGTACTAAAACACGGCTCGGGGGTCGGCAGCCCTTCACACGGGGCGGGGGACGCACTCCAAGGGGCAGCAGCGTCCAAACTATGCTGGGCCCTCAACCCGCCGCCCCAGCTCAGCGTCCTGAAGGCGGGACCTGAATTAGGTCAATTCTTCCACAACTTTCTGATCAACTCGGTAAAGTCTGGTTCACTGAGTCATGGGTATGAATAAAGAGAAAACGGGAAGGCAAAAAAAAGCCTTTGTTTTCTCCTGATAGAGAATTTTTAAAACACTGAATGGTTCAAAGCCCAGGACAGAAAACTACTTCAGAAGAAAACGGACTTTGGGAAATAAACCAAGGTATTGATTCATTCAAAGGAAGCACACATGGAAAAGCGTTTACTCCGGTTTTGGTTTTAGGTTTCGTACAGCTAAAAAGAGAAGCGAGGAAGAGCTTAGAGTGTTTTGGCAACTGGGAGTGAGAAGTGAGCTCCCACCTCGGAGAGGACCCTGGTTTCCACCTGATGGCCTGCGCAGACCACGGGACAGCCAACGTGTCCGTCACCCTGAAAACATCACTGCTCCTGACAACCGAGGGCAGTTATGTGCTGGAGGGGGGGGCTCTGGAGACAGCCCTCAGCAAAAAGCATTCCAGGATGCACGGGCCCTGCGACCTCTCCCGCCCGCCAGGAGTCAGCGGGGAGGACGCTGCTCGTTTGAGGACCAGCCGGTTCATCGCCTTGCCACTGCACTCGGACCGTTGGGTCATTTGTTAAGAACCTCCTTGGTGTCACCATCGCCGGGCCCCCAGGGAGCACTTGAGGGGCCCAACTGCAGCCCAGATCCCATCCCTCCCCTCCCAGAACCGGGGACGGTCCAGAGGAAGGCGCACCTGGCTGTGCTCCGAGACCGGCCACGTGGGCCCAGGCAGTGCCCCCTGTCCCCTAAAAGGCCGGGCAGAAAGATGGTGGGATTTCGGGCCCACGCGGTCTCCATGGCAACCCCGCCACTCGGTTGTCACGGCTACGCAGCCGAGGGCGGTGCCAAAGCAAGGGACCTGCTCTGATCACGCACAGCTGCGATCACGCACTGAGGTTTGAAACTCAAAAAACTACGACACCAGGAAGCACTACTCTTCTGTTTTCAACTATTTAAGAGTGTAAAACGCAGAGTTCACAGGACAGCAAAAGCAGGCGCTGGCCGCTCCCGGCCTCGGCCCCGGGTCTGGACGAGGGTGCGGTGAGGCAGGTGTCTGCCCACTGTCCCGGCAGACTGACTGCTCCTGGGCTTCCGTGTCAGAAGCATGGTTCCGGGCCACGTGCAAATGTAAAGCCCTCCCCCCACACAAATGAACAAAATGTATCTGCTGGTTCACACTCTGCAGGCTGTGTCCTCTGGGAAAAATGCCCAAACTTCTCCCATAGCTGTTTAAAAAATGAAATCAGTGTTTTTCTTGCTTTCCAGACCAAAAAATGGCCACAACTGTGTACCAAAGGCTTCTCTCTCCCAAGGCCCTTTCACTGCATCCCAGGAAGCCCCCGTGCAGGGGGTGAAGCCGAGGACAGCAGTGCAATTAGGGGAAAAGGCCCCCCTCAGTCTCTCAAGCTAACGAGGAGCCGAAACAACAGCCTGGACGAGCGTGAAATCAAATCCGTTCCGTCCGGCGCAGCGCGTCAGTGAAAACACAGCGGCCTGTCGCCCTTCTAATGAGCAACAGCCCGGGAAGCGGTGCACACGCCAGCAGAACCGGGCCCGGGCGCGGGCAACGGAGCTCCTGCTTCCGCTGGAGAACAGGAGCAGGTGCAGCTGAGCGCGGCCCCGCGCCGGAGGAACACGGCACGGCGTGGGCGGGGCCTCCGCGACACCGCAGCTCCCCTGTCCCCCGCAAGGGGTCTCGGGGTCTCTGCCGAGCCCGTGGAAGCCCCAGGGGCTGCGGGGCTGAAGACACGGGCCTGGGCCCCGGTCTCGCCCTGAGCAGCCACCGCGAGCCTTGCGCCAGTCCAAGGGGCCCCGAAAGACTTCCGTCCAGGTCTCACGTGGGACACGGGAGGAATCCGTGCACGTGTGCCCAGACACACCTCGTCCAGGCCAGGACACCCCGAGAGCTGCTCTGCGTAGGTGGATGAGCCTCCGAGTCGGGCACCGGCAGGTCCAGATTCAAATCCCTGCTCTGCGCTCCCTGGCTGTGCAATCCCGGACAAATGCCTCGACTTCTCTGATCCTTCCTCGGTTCGCTCATCTGCAGGGTAAGGGGATGATGTCCCCGCCTCTCCTGTGAGGACCACGTGAACCGAGACCAGCGAAGCAGGAAACGGGCCGGGGACAGGACCAGAGCGGCAGCGGTGGCGACGGGCGGGGGGGGCAGGCACAGGTCACAGGTGGGCCGAGCGCGCGGCAGCCCCGGAAAGGGACAGGCCACCTCCCGCTGGCGTGCGCGGCGAGCCTTCATCTCACACTCAGAGGAGAGGTTCAGAGAAGGGAGTTAGCCGGCCTGAAACCCCACAGCCCACCTGGGCAGCCGACGGGGGGTGCCGGGGCCTCATCCTCCGCGCCCAAAGCGCGTCCCCGAGGCCCCCTTCCCCAGGTACAGTCCCACCAGCCCCCATCAGTGTGACCGGAAGATGTCAGAGCAGCACCCAGCAAGCCCCAGTTTCCAGCTGGTGAAGATGCAGGTGCGGCTGCAAAGACTTGTGTGATTTCAGCAGAGCATTTCTCCGGGGCGCCAAAGCCACCCCAAGTCCATGTCTAGAAACCCGGCCGCGTGAGGCTTCCCTCCCGCCAGCCACATCCCCCACAGCAGGTCTCTACCCAGCGAGGAGTCCACAGCGCGTTCCCAGGTCCGACGCCCCCGATCGGCACAAACGCTTTCAGCCCCGGCAGGTGGATCCAACCAGTCTCAGCGGCTTTCCTGACTGGTGACCACAGCAGCAAGAACAAGGGATGCCGTACACCACAGGGAAGAGTCCACGGCCAGCTCCGGAGACTCGCCTCATCTACCTGATGGTGGAGCTGCTGACATGGGCAAGTCCTATTTACGGCGGAGTCTCATGCGGAAGGAATCACGGAATTAGACAGCCGCCCGGCTGGACGGGCAGGTCGGGAACCACCGGAAGAGGTGCCACAGCACCCGCTGAAGGGCCTGGTCCCTCCCTGGCTCCGCACGCGCTCAAGGCACCATCCACGCGCACTGACCCCGACCCCGCGCCCTGCAGGCCTGGTCGGACTGAAAGGACGGGCACCGGTGGCCAAGCATTTCCACAGCTGCCACCGGCCGCCCGGTCCTGGCTCCGCCCCTGGCCTGCCACCTGCCGGGCACAGACGTCAGCCCACAGCCGTGCTGTGGCCTCACCTGGAAACCAGACGCTCAGTGAGTCAGGACGGAGACCATGTGCCTGGAAGACGGCCACCTCGGGGTGAGCGGGGAGAGGCACACAGGGACCCGCTGACACCACCCCTGGGTCACCAACGTGATCTGGGCACAGAGGAAAGCTCACAGACGGAGAGGCAGATGGGACAGGTGCGGGGAGGGGCAGGGTGCACACAGGCACACAGGTATTCTCCCCGTGGAGGGCCAGGAGATCAGTGATACAGAAGTAAGTCCACAGACGCCCTGGGAAGAGGCAAGGTTTCTACGCCCCAAGGGTTACGGGATGCAGGATAGAAAGTATTTTTCTTTTCCTTACTGTGTTAAAAAATCTTAAATGAACGATCACGCTTATATAATAGCACAAAACTAAAAGATGGGTTTTTTCCTTTCCTTGTTAAATGTAATTTTAAACAAAGTAATCAAGTTTTGGGCTCAAGCAATGAAAACATTCAACAACTCGCAGCCTCGAATAGGAACAGAGGCGCCACACCCACTGGCTCTTCTCTGAGAGTCTCTCTCACGGGCCAGAGGTGCCTTCACAGGCGTCCAGCTATCCAGGTGTCCGCGCTCCAGCCACCCCCCCGCCCCACCTCTGCCCTCTCTGCTTCCTTGGAGCTCTGAGCCTCTAACGGGCTTTTATGGCTGCCCTGGACCCTCACTGCGCAGCCTGCCAGCCTCAGCTCCACTGCTGGCTGTTTATTCCCTTAGTATTTTCTAGTTCCTGTTCCCCAGAGAGACATCTGTCTGAGCTAAGCCTGGTCACAAGTAACCGGCCAGCACGTGGACTGACTGTCTTTGATCTGGTGTCCACCTGGATCCACCCAGCTATGGCTGAGAGGACCAGGGTCACGCGACACTGGACATGGACCGGCATCAGCCAGGGTTCCCTGGAGAAACAGAGCCAACAGGACACGTGCGCGCGCGCGCGTCGGGGGGGCAGTGCGCACGCACAGAGAGAGACTGACGTTGGTTCTGTTAAGGAAAGACTTATTGTGGAGGCCGGCAGGTCCACGATTTGCAGGTGAGCCTGCAGGACGGATCCCCAGGGAAGGGCCGCCGTCGGATCCCGGGGCCGTCCTGCTTGTCTTCTCCTAAGTCCTTCCACCGATGGGATGAGGCGGCCCACCTGTGCTGTGGCGGGCCATCTGCTTACTTACTGACTTACGTGCTCATCTCCTCTAAAAACACCTCCACAGAAACCTCTAGAATAACGTTTGACCAAATATCTGGGCACAGTGTCCCAGCCAAGTTGACACAGAAAACTAACCATCGCAGACACCCAGGCGTGCTGAGATGTACCCTACTTGTTACAACAAATATTATAATTTACACAGTTGAACGGGCTGAGTTTGTTCTTACAGAGACAGACAGAGCTTACTCTTTGAGTTCAGCAAAATAAACGGATAAATCATGTTATCCCACGGGGCGCTCGTTCAAGACTTAGCCAGCTGGCAAGCGGACAGTCACAGAACCCAGCAGAAACCAAGCCCAGGAAGTGGATTGCAGGCTCTACCAAACAGATTGATTTTTGCCTGTTGCTTTTCTAACAGCCTCAAATTAGACTGCGTTGTAGTTACCACCACGGAGGAAATGGATCAAAAACAGAATCAACAAATACTGATACCAAATAGTTACCCTCCACCAAGACGCTCCGGATGCATCTAACCTAGGAGGCTTCCTACATACACACATCTTGCGTTTTTAGGAAGACGGGGCGTGCAAGCCAAGCTAATTACTGAATGAGAACACATTTCTAGGGCGTAAGTGATATCGTTTCATCAACCAGGACAAAAGAAGTGTGGGGCAGGGCTTCCCTGGTGGCGCAGTGGTTGCGCGTCCGCCTGCCGATGCAGGGGAACCGGGTTCGCG
>NC_041225.1:26393614-26419135 GCF_002837175.3 Physeter macrocephalus
TGTGCTCCGCAACGGGAGAGGCCACAGCAGTGAGAGGCCCGCATATCACAAAAAAAAAAAAAAAAAGAAGTGTGGGGCAAATAATAAACCCCAAGGAACTTAAAATGGATGGGTCAGAGGTGAACCCTCAGGAAAGGTTCTGAGGGGAGGGGACACGAAATGGAACCCTGTGAAGGGAGCAAAGGCAGACCTTAGCCGAGGCGGTCCCTACTGATAGGTCCTCTCCACTTTCATTAAGGGGATCCCACGTTGCCAGCCTGACCCACCTCACCGCCTCTCCTTGGCAGGGATGCCGGCGCAGTCCTCTCCCTGCGCCCTGATGTCCACACTTCTTATGGCCTCACGGTCCTTCTCCAGTGAGAAGTCGGGAAGCCTTAATGCAGCGCCCACCGTCTGCAATGAACTGGGTTACCTCCAGCACCCAGGTACTAGTCCAGCAGGGTCCTTGAAAGAACTGAGAAAATCATCACTCCAGTCATTTTCTGTTGGGCCTCCTTCTCTCACAACCCAGCTGAGAAAGGCTGCTAGACACGGAACCCTGAGAAACCACAGAAGAATGAGGAGAAGGCTTCTCTAAGACTAGGGAAAATAACGAGGAAGTTGGATTTTAAAGCCAGTGCGTTCTGAGTTTAGGAGGAAAGAGGCTTGGGTCTAAGAAAGTTCTTCCCAGGCGACCTCCTTTCTATAACCACCCCCCTCCCCTTGCTGGGCTTCCAACCCCACCCCTGAACCACGGGGGTGGGACGGATTGGGGACAGGTCTGCGTCAGGATAGAGGCGCACAGCCTACACCACAGACTCTGCCTCATGGCCGTGGGGTCTACGCATCCCAGCACCGGTGCCTGACGCTTACCAAGGACACCAGGATGGGGGGGGGGGGGGGGGGAGGGAGGGACAAACAGACTGACAGATGGACGGGTGGAGAGATGCATAGGTGAGTGGATGGAAGGGGTGACACAGGCATTGACCTAAGAAAATTACACATCAAAATAACATGCACAAGAAAACAAATGCTCAGGATTAATATTTGGCCACCCATTGCCATGCCAATACAAACATCCCACATGTCTGAATAAATAACAACGATGACTAACTGCATCCACTTTAATTGCTATTTTTAAAAGTTAAAGTGCTGCTTAGCTGGTTATGGATTTTTAGAAACATTGTTTCACTCCAGGAAGTGACAAGCCTAATCTAAGCTCTTCCCCTAAAGGAAGCTGTGACCAGGAAAAGCAGCATAAATTCAACCAGCGCTGCAGATGAGTGCAGCCCGCATTCCTCGGGGGAACGGCTCCCTCTCTCGCATTTGTCTGCAATCTCATTTCTTTCTGAGTAAAGAAATCTCCCGCCTGAGGGCTGTGTTGGCCTCACTTTTCCCCACAGAAAGGGAGCATATCAATCCAAACATTGCAGGGGCAAAATCTTCCCATCTTTACCCATTCCAGCCTTTCATTTATTTAGAGTAACTCTTGAATTTCCATTCACGTCCTTGATTCTTAGCAAATAATTAACATTAGATCTGGCAGGAATGGCATTTTAGAAGAGTTGGGAAAGGCAGGAACTCACAATTACGGAGCGTTTCCTGGGTCCCATGAAAGGCACCTTCTGGGTGCTGCATCACAAGGGGAGCTGAGATGCTTCTTAAACGCTTGGGTTTGGCCTGGGAGAGAGAACGCCGATCTGATGTGCACTGGAAACTAGCCTGGGGGTTATATCTCCTGTTTGCCTGGCAAGTTTCCACTTCAATTAAAGGAGCCCCAGCGTCCTAGTTCTCTCTCGCTACCTGTCTTCCCTCCTCTGGACTCCTCTGGTTCACGTCCGCAGGGTCAACGGACCCAGATGTGATGGTAGCAATCGCTTCCCCAGCAGAGCATCGACCAGGCGGCTGGGTCAGGGTTACACATGCGTCCCCTTCCTCATGCCCAGGACGCCCCTGCAGGTGGGAAACCGAGGCTTCAAGGGGCGAGAACCCTGCCCAGGGGTGCACGTCGGGAAAGCTGGGAACCAGCGCCCCGGCCGTGGCTCCGTCTCCCTGCCCAGGAGACCACAGCGTGGCCAAACCGAAGGCAGCCTTGTCCATTTCCACGCCCGGCACCTGGCCTGCAATGTCTCCACGCGGGAGGTTCCTCCTGGCATGTCGCAAATAATAATTCACGACTTTGAACTTGATAGAACCTCAAAGGCAAGATACTTTCTGCCCAGAGAAGATCAGGTAGAGACTGCTAAAGGTTAGAAGTGTCCTGCCTTCTGGAGGAAACTGCCCTGCTCTTAACCAACCACGTAAAGCCTGAGACCCCGCTCCGAGGAAGGTCTGGGGTGAGCGAGGGGGACTTTGCGGGGCCGGCAGCGTGACGAGGGCCCTGCCGAGTCCCCGCGCCCTCAGGTCACAGCATCTCCACCTGGAAAACGGGAGGACACCGTCCCGCCCCATCGTTCACGGATTCCAGATTTGAGAATTCTCCCACTTGCTGGAGTCTATCTGTGGTCCCGGAGTCGGTCCTTGTGGTGCCTCTGTCACCATCGAGGACGGGCACGGAGGTGATGATGATGTGGACTAGTGTCCTTTTCAGGGTCTCCCTGGTGCCATGTTGTTCGCATTTCTGTGCCTTTTGTTGGTGTTTAAAATCGCCCCCGAGTGTGGCGCCGACGGGCTGTCCGGTCACGGGGAAAACACGTGTGTGAGGGATCAGCTTCCTCCAGGCGCGCGTCGGTGCTGCCCTGAGCTCCACGTCGATGAACCAACAACAGACCTCAAGTAAGGCGTCTGTCAACAGAAGCTCACAAAACCGGGCTGTGCATCAGTCGATGGATGACAACAACGCTGTGACCTGCGCAGGGCTGGACCCTCACCCTGTGTCTCTCGGAAGCAAGGGTCCCGGGTCACTAACTCAGAACTCGCAGAGACTATGTAGAACACAACCCTGCGAATAACGAGAATCAACCTTAAACTTCGCCCCCGGTGACAGAGATGGTGCTGAGCTGGGGCTCTCCCAGCCCCTCCCACCTCAGATCTCGGGGCCCAGCGGGGACACCCAACCACAGGGCAGAGCCCACACAGGAAACTGGCCACAGACGGGGTGGCCGGGACCCAACATAAGCCAGGCTGCGCTGCAGCCCGGGGAGGGGCCCACACCGGAGCTGGCACCGTCCTCAGGACGTGCTGGCGTCAAAGCCTCCGGAGAGAAAACCCGGGACCACCATCAAAGTGCGGCTAGCGAGTGAGGGCGCACAGGTGCGCGTGCCATGTCTCCATGGTCAGGCGTGAGAGGCGCCCTCGGGGCCGTGCGCCCCGCGTCCCGCAAGCCACCTCCCTCTGCGGGCTCGCGCCTCGGCCTGGCGTGGGCGAGTTAGTTCTGCGGCAGGTGGGCAAACGATGCCTAGCGAAGGGGGGACACCCGTCCTCGGGAAAACACGGACAATGTCCAGGAAGAACACGGAACAGGAAAAGTCCACAACGCACAGACCCGTCCCTGGTGCAGACCAAGCCTGCAGGTTACAGACACGTAATCAAGGCGAATAATCCCCAAAATGTACACAAAGGCATTCAGAGGTATGGTTTACAGTAGCAGAAAAGTGGAAACAAAGAAACGACCCATGATGAGAATTTGATTCAATAAAGTTGGCAATCCCCCAAAATAAATACTATGTGGCCATCCACAGTGACGGTGCAGACCTCTAATCACTGCAGACGCATACGTGGCTACCGTGGGCGGGCAGGCTTACAGCATGCAGAGGGCATAGAGAGCAGGACACATCCCCTTCCAATGGCTGGAAACAGGGAGACGGGTAGGTAGGGAGGTGGGTAGATACAGAGAGAGAACACATAGACACAGAGAGAGAGAGATAGGTCCACATGATCCACAGAACACAGCAGACATAGATGGCCGACGGGCAGACAGAGCGGCGGACACGGACAGACGTGCAGACACCCCAGTGATTCCCTGTCCATGTGCACTCACATGACTGTTTGTGTATCTGAGGGAAAGCCCGGCAGGCTAACAGTTTCCTCTAATAATAGAAATGTGAGTCATTTATTATGGGGTTT
Source organism: Physeter macrocephalus (assembly GCF_002837175.3). Lineage (NCBI taxonomy): Eukaryota > Metazoa > Chordata > Mammalia > Artiodactyla > Physeteridae > Physeter > Physeter macrocephalus. The sequence goes on from NC_041225.1 coordinate 26,397,659, forward strand.
TAATTTGTATTTTCACATTTTTCTACCATGAACATGTACAGCTTGCATAAAAATATTTTAAAATATGTTGTAAAAGAAGAGTAAACAGGACAGGGCACTGGAGTGGGTGAGGGGCAGGTTCCACAACCTCCTGCTAGCGGCTGCTGGGGAGACGCTGCTGCCCCCGCCTCCGCTGACCCCCGGCCCCGGGCGGAAAGGCTGTACCTCCAGCCAAACTCCACCCACGATGACCACCCCTGCAGGGCCTGAGAGAAGGCAGCCTGCAAATTTCCAAAAACCCAGCGTCAATCCAAATATGCCTCGTCCTGGCAGAAAATCTTGAGTCAAGCGCTTGGCTTCTAAGAAATCCGGCTGTGATCTACGGGTTACCACCACAGGCTGTTCAACACCTGCCACGATAATTACACGGGGCAGCTCTCTGTTGAGGAGGAATGAACAAAATTCTTGTTAGAAGAAGGAGATTCTAGTTTGTAACCTCTGTTTACCCATGATGGTGCCTGTTACAGCCCACAGTGGGACCTAAACTAACGGGGGCTGGAGCAGGGAACCACCACACGGCACAGGACACGGGAAGCAGAGCCGACGCCTCGCAGCCCTCTCGGTTCTGCACGTGAGGGGCCAGAGGTGCCCACGTGCCACAGCAGCGCCTGGAGAGGACACAGCGAAGGCAGCACGGCAGCCAGGCACCGCCCGTCCAGCACGTCCGACCCTCCCAATGCCGTTTCCCTTCCTGGGAAGGCCCTAAACAACGTGCCAGAGCCCGCCAGGCAGCAGGTGGGGACAGGGGACCGGGGCCCCCCAGGCAATGTGGGCACAAGTGACGTGTCCCCTGGGGGCAGTTGAAGCCCTGGACCCTCCTCTGGCTCACTCCCCCCTCCGCTTCCCTGACAGCCTGGAGGGCCAGGGACCAGGACAGCAGAGCTACAGGGTGGACAGAGCCTGGGTCCCCAGGTCACTGGTAGAGCACCGTTACCTTAAAGGGCCAGACAGGAAATGTACTGTCATGTCACAACTACCCAGCTCTGCCTTTGGCGTCAGAAGCAGCTGCAGCCACAGGTGCGGGAAGGGCGTGGAAGGCCCCGCACAGATCAGCCCAGCAACCAGGCCACCACTGCCCTGCTGGCCGGGGTCTGCAGGCCCCGGGCTGAGAGCAGAGCCTCCAGTGACAGCTGCCCAGCAAGGACATCTGCCCTGGATTCTGTGTGAGGGAAGCAGGAACTCACACTGTTTAATCCGCCAAGACCCTGCGACCATTTATTATGCAGAAGCAGTTAAACTCCCCTGCCCGATACAACAGCCTTCCAAAGGCAAATGGAGAACAGCGGGTTGGACAATTTTTAGTTTTTTTAAATCAGGACTCGGGACATGTGAAAGTATTATTCTATTTGTTACTTTCTTTATAAGCCGCACTGTTATAAAGTTGCAGAAGAATTTTTTTTTTTTTTTGCGGTACGCGAGCCTCTCCCTGTCGTGGCCTCTCCCGTTGCGGAGCACAGGCCCCGGACACGCAGGCGCAGCGGCCACGGCTCACGGGCCCAGCCGCTCCGCGGCATGTGGGATCTTCCCGGACCGGGGCACGAACCCGCGTCCCCTGCCTCGGCAGGCGGGCTCTCAACCACTGTGCCACCAGGGAAGCCCATTGCAGAAGAATTTAATGAAGGTTTTACAAAATTACAAAAAAAGACGGGATAACAGAGGCCAGACTTCCTCTCCTGTCTGAAACAACCAAAAAGCTGACAAAATACATGAAACAACTGTCTTCAAGATACAGTGCATGGGTCAGCAATGGACAGGATCCCGGAGGGAGGGAAAACGAAGGAGGTGAGCACAGAACGGCCCTAGGTTGCTGCCCAAGGGACAGTGAGAACCCACAGGACACAGACAGGACAGCTGGAGCTCCAGGGACGGAGAGAAGACACCAGGGACCCTGGAGCGTCAAGGGCTCAGCGGAGCCGTGCGTGTGAGGGCAATAAAGATCAGAGCAGAGATCAGCAACACAGAGAAAGGAAAAACCAAAGAGAAAAATCAGTGCATCCCAAAGTTGGGCTTCTGCAAAGGTCAATACAACGGAAAAACCTCTAGGCAGACTGATCAGGAAAAAACGAGAGAGAAGACACGCGTTTCTGACATCAGGAGCAAGAGAACTGACATCCCTACAGATCTTCAGACTTCACGAAGGATGGCTGTCCCACGATCGTGCGAGGTGGCCGAGCTCCAGCTCCCGGGGCTCTCACAGGAAGAAACTGTCCCCAGCAGCCCTGTGTTTACTGAAGAGTTTGAGGTCACAGTTTAAAACCCTCCTAGGAAGCCCGGCCCAGCCCGGGGGCTTCCCTGGGAAGCTGGACCAGACCTCTAAGCAGCACTAAGCCGCGGCCCCCCGCTCTCCCCAAACACTGGGGGAGGCAAGGTCTGCCCCGATGCGCAAACCAGACAAAGACATTCCAGGAAAGGAGAACAAAGCCCGGCACCCCCGGTGAACACAGATGCAGTCGTGCCCAGTGAGGCAGAACTCGGGAGGAAGGGCTGCCAGGGGCGCGGACCCCGCGGGTGAGGACACTCATTATCCTGATGGCGGCGACGGCGGCACAGACCGGACACAGCACAGTCCCTGGAGCGCGCACCGCCAACACCGACTCCTGCTGTCCTGTCAGCGGAATCCCCACGAGGCTTTTTATTTGCCTCAGTGAGAATTCATCCAGACAGAGGTCGCAAAAGGGAATCGTCACTGGTTAAGCTTCCACCGCGGACCTGACGGTAGAACAGAAGGGGACGAGCCTGCAGGCTGCTCGTGGGCCTCTGAGCTCCGCGGGCTGGGTGACAGCAGCCTGTACCCACGCAGCCACCCGCCCCGAGCTCCCCTGGGGCTGGGCATCCAGAAGCCGGCAGGCACCACCCTTCTGCTCTATGAGCTGGTCATCCGGTGGCCACCCAGCTCTGAACAAACCACCCTTCAAAGGAGGCTGAAGGAAACCAGACAAGGCCAAGGGGAGCCCGGGGGACACAGCGTCAGATCACTGCCCACCCAGGGTCTGCGTCCCCTCTTCCCTACCCCTGAGGTGGCTGAGAAACGGGAGAGAAGGCAACAGTGTCCAGAAAAAAGAAACCGATCAAATTAGCAGGGATAACTGACCCTGTATCCGAGCCAAGAAAAGGGGAGCTGAGAATTAAGTCCTGAAACAACTAACACATTCTTACTTAAATTTTTTGCCAGTTTTGATTCAGGCACGTGAGTCATCGTGGGACTGAGCTATCCCGGGATCTGCCTAAGTTTTCTGGGGACTGGTAGCATCGGAAGAGAAACCAAGGGACCAGGAGAGGAACACGTGTGATTTCTATTTTTCAAAATTAACTTCAAGATAAAGAAAACATGAACCACTGGACTTACCAATGTAGAAAGATCCTAAGTTATCGATGATATCATTTTAAACACCAGAAAGCATTCCCTCACCCACTGACACACGTGGGCTGAGTTTTCTGCAGGTGCTACATGAGACACGTAGTTACCAGTTCCAGCCCAAGGCCGACCCCAGGGAGCTACCGGCCAGCAGAGACATAGAGTAACACACGAAATGTCCAAATTGACTATTTAAGCATCAAATTCAGTGATGTTTAACTGCTTTTAAATTGAATTCACCCAAAACTGTATTTGTGAACAAACCGCATTTTCTTGTGTACCCCCCAAAGCACATGAAACTGTCACAATTCAAATGCTCGTTAGACCCGGAAGCTAAGTTGAGAGACCTGACGTCTCGGGCACTGAAGGCCGGCAGCGCCCCGCCAGTGCACACGGTGCAGGGAGACGGGAGGCCGGGCCCAACTCTAGCCCTGGGCGCTGCCCTCAGAGCTCGGCCGGGACCCCAGGCCCCCATCCCCTCACCACGGCACCTACTCCAGTTTCTTCCTGTTGGCAAGTGCCCAGGAAAGAGGCCGGCATCTCCAGCCCACAGGACAGAACCTCGTACTCAGCCAGCGGGAACCAGCACGCAGGCGCACGGACCTTCCAGCGCTCACCCATTCGGCAAACGGATGAGGATGACGGGCCCGGCTAAGGAGACGGGGATTCCGGTCGCTGTTCTGTTGGCACCTGAGCGTGGCACCTGTCATGGGTGCAGTGGACAGCTCTGTCCAGCCTGCCCCCCTGCCGCCTCTTCTAATAAAATGCCCGCCTCCCCCCAGGCAAGGAGCCTCCCCCGCTTCCAGGCCACGCGTCCTCGGGCAGGGCAGGTCCCGTCCTTAGCTCCAGGAGCCGCCGGGCCCAGGCCTGGTGGGCATGCCCGCCCGCCGCCCAGGGTGTGCTGGGGACAGACAGCGGGTCTGTTCACACGATTCCCAGAACTCGTGCTTGTGACCGAGACTCATCTGCTGCACTTAGGCCATCGGAAGGGAGGCCGGCGACAGCTGCCGGGCGTCACCAGGCAGGGAAGCTGAGTCAGAGGGCTGAGGAGGCGGCCGGGGACGCACAGAGGGGAGGAGGAGACCGCGTCCAGGCTGTGGTGTCCACACCCTGCACGAAGCCGGAGCTACCCCCGGATTCGGAGTCACGGGGCCCCATGTGCTTTCTTTTTACAACGACTTCCTTGACTCGCTAATAACACAGAGGAGGGGGGGCCTTCTAGCTGCCCTGCTGCAGTTTCCAAGGAAGTTTTTCCAGATGCAGCTTCCAAAGGCATGTTTTCAAATGTAAAGTTGTGTCCCAACTGAGCACGGACCCAGGACCACTCCCTGATGGCGGACGTCACACACAGCATCCCAGGTGGCCTCTGGAAGCTTCCTCGGGTCACCGAGGTCTCCTCTCTGCACACAGCACGCTGGGCGTTCGCAAAGCTGTGGGCTCGGGACGCCGCAGAGTGGTCACCACCATTTTGGAAAAATAAATTACCAACATTCAGATCCTTGAAAAATGTCCCTCTGAGCTGTGAGAATGAAGACTTGGACTTCAGGCCGACAGGGGGTCTAAAGGCAGACACCTGCTTCAGGTAAGCCACGGGCTTCAGCTTAAAGCCTGTGGTCCCGGCCTGCACGGTGTCCCGCAGAGACCGACAGCCAGGGGCTGCTTTGCTGACCCTGTGAAGCCTCACCCAGGGGAGGAGAGGCCAGCCCTCCCCGGGGGCCGAAGGCGTCCCCGCAGGACGGGTGGCGGGAGGGAGGGGACTCCCTGAACCCCAGGAAGACGGGAGGGGGACGCGATCGTGCAGCTGACAGCCTGCCCACCTCCTGGCCCGGGAACGCTCCCTCCCTCCGGCCACCTGTAGGCCAGAGACGTCACCTGGGCGCACAGGGAAGCGCTGGGAAGTTGGATCCGCCATCGGCCCGGCTTCCAGGAGCTCCGGTGGAGGCTGGAAAGGGGAGACGCTGTGCCCAGGGGGGCTAGTCCCAAGGGAGCACACGAGGACCTGAAGGGCCGGGAGGGGGGGGGGGGGGGGGGGGGGAGGGGGAAGGGGGGGGGGAGAGGAAGCGGGGGGAGGGGAAGGCGGGCCCCGGGAGAAGAGGGGCCGGAGAGGGGCGGGAGGGGGAGGACGGCGAGCCGAGGAGGGGAGCCAGCAGGACCGGGCCGGGCAGGGCGGGGGGCTTTCCCCGGCGGCTGCCGACAACTTTCCCGTCCCTCGGGGATGCCGAGCTCCGAACAAAGGCGGCTCCGGAGGCCGCGCGCGCTGCGCTCAGGTCCGCCCCCCGCCCGGCCACCGAGGACAAAGGCGCCGCCGCGCGACCCTCCCCCGGCCCCCGGCCGCCCCGCGCGCCCAGGTCCCCCGCGCCCCGCCGGACTCACAGGATGGAGGTCTGCGGCGCCACGGCGGGCACGGCCTCCAGCAGCAGATGCATGCAGCGCACCGTGGTGCGGAAGCACAGGCAGCGGCTCGGACACCCGTTGCCCGGCTTGGGGGCGACCGCGGCCAGGGCCCCCCAGCACGAGCACAGCACGAGCGCCAGCAAGCAGGGGCGCGCGGCGCGCACGGCCATGGCCCACGGCGCGCGGGACGCTCGGACTCTGCGATCGACCGCGAGGGCCCGGGGTGTCCACCGCCGCCGGCTGCGGCCCACGTCCCAGCTGCGCGCGGGGGGCGGGGGGCGCCAGCTGTGCACATGCGCGCGGCTCCTCCCCGCCCGCCCCCTCCTCCCCAAGGGCCGGGGCGGGGCGACGACCTCCCGCCGGGCGTCGGGCCGCGGAGCTGCCCCGGGTGCGGAGCTCAGGTTGGGCCCCCGGGTTCCAGTCCCGAGTCTGCGCCCACGACCGGAGGTCTCGGCCAAGTTGCTCCGCCTCGCCTAGCCGCCGTTCCCACATGAGTGCAGTACGGGTGGAGGTTGTTTTATAACACATGTTCGCAGTGCTTAGCAAAAGCTGCAGGCACGATTCCAAGCGCTTGCTGGAGCTCTCTCTCTCTGTCTCTGTCTCTCAGTCTCTCTCTCTCTCTCTCTCTCTCGCCCCTCCCCCTCCGCGTTATCTCTCTGTCTCTGACATGTACAAACACCCGCTGCAGCAGGATCGGAGCCAGGGGTCTGAGCCCGTGGGGCCTGTTAAGCACCCACGTCCTGGGCACTGCTGACCCCAGGGCACTGTTGGGAGCGCAGAAGACGTTTGCGTAGAGGCCTGGGCGCCGGGCTCGGCCAGGTGGACGCTCAGTGTCCTTTAGTTTGTGGCCACACCCGGAAGAACCCCACCGGACCTCCCCCAAGGGGGCCTTGCCTGGAGCCACCAGAAGACACAGGGGTCCGTGGGAAGGAGGGGAGGCAGTCCCACGTTCTTCTGTCTGTCTGCAGCCCCATTCTAACACTTCACTCGCCAGGATCCAGGCTCTGCGTGTTACAGTTGAGGAAGTCCAGGCTGTCCTGGGTCCAAAGACACACGATCACCAAGTCCCAGCGTCGGAGAGGAGCCTGGGTCTGTTCTGACCTCCACACTGTCGTGTGACCAGAGGGGCGTTCTACCTCAGGCATGCTGCGGCAGGACTGGGGTGACAGGGCGCTTTCCCGCTGCTGTGTCAGTAAACTCCTGTACCTACACGGTTCCCAGGGTCTGCATCTTCGGGCAGCTGAGCTGGGGTCTGGCTCAGGCCCCTCCAGACGCTGCACGTTTGTCACGGAAGCTGTCATCCCTGTTACCACAGGGAGAAGCCTTCCCAGTCCTCCAGCGACCCGGACCACGCCAGCCAGGGGTCCAGTACTAACCAGTCACAAATCCCCCCAGGACGCCACACTCCTTTACAAGTGCTGCCTGCTTTTGCCCCACAAGAAGTTCAAACTTAAATGCAGAAACCCAAAACCTTACTTTCCCTGAAAGGTGTCTGTTTTCTTCTGGATCGCTGATGTGATCCTCCAAACTGCTTTCTCAGACCCTCCAACCCAGAAGTGGCCTGTTTGGTGCTCACCCACATGTAGGGAGTTGAGAAACCCTGTGGATTCCAGTTGCTCCTTGTGCCTCAGTCGATTTCTGTGCCTCCGTCTTCCCTCCCATAACCCCTGACGGTCCTGGCCCTGCGCGTCTCCCTGGACCACCGCCAAGACGCCACCCCCACCGGTCTACCAGGTCCATCCTCCCTGCAGCAGGCAGAGAAGGTGCCACTGCTTTGACCCTGCCCACCCCCCCCATCCGAATGTCTCTGGACCTCTCCAGTGTAAGTGGGTAAACATCAAATTTCACCCACCACCTTGACCTCTGCCACCCCAGGTGCAGGCGTCCTGAGCAGCACACAGTCTTAGCCTCTCTTTTCAGTTCAGCACCAGCTGCGGCTAATTTTATGTGTCCAGTCTGCTGGGCTGTCACACCCCGTGATTTCATCAACCACTAATCCAGGTGTTGTGCTGAAGGTATTTTGTAGATGAGATTGACATTGGTGAACTTCGACCAAGAGGAGTTCCCTCCATAATGTGGGTGAGCCTCATCCACTCAGTTTAAGGTCTTTAGAGTAGAAACTGAGGCTTCCTGGAGAAGTTCTATTGCAAGACCTCAGCATCCACTCCTGCCTGAGTTTCTGGTCTCCTGACCTGCCTGTAAAATGTAGGACCTGCCAGTGCCCACAAGCGCATGAGCCACTTCCTTAAAGTCTGTCTGTCCCTCCCTCCTCCCACCTTTCCTCCTTCCATCCTCCAGCGCTCACCCATTCGGCAAACGGATGAGGATGACGGGCCCGGCTAAGGAGACGGGGATTCCGGTCGCTGTTCTGTTGGCACCTGAGCGTGGCACCTGTCATGGGTGCAGTGGACAGCTCTGTCCAGCCTGCCCCCCTGCCGCCTCTTCTAATAAAATGCCCGCCTCCCCCCAGGCAAGGAGCCTCCCCCGCTTCCAGGCCACGCGTCCTCGGGCAGGGCAGGTCCCGTCCTTAGCTCCAGGAGCCGCCGGGCCCAGGCCTGGTGGGCATGCCCGCCCGCCGCCCAGGGTGTGCTGGGGACAGACAGCGGGTCTGTTCACACGATTCCCAGAACTCGTGCTTGTGACCGAGACTCATCTGCTGCACTTAGGCCATCGGAAGGGAGGCCGGCGACAGCTGCCGGGCGTCACCAGGCAGGGAAGCTGAGTCAGAGGGCTGAGGAGGCGGCCGGGGACGCACAGAGGGGAGGAGGAGACCGCGTCCAGGCTGTGGTGTCCACACCCTGCACGAAGCCGGAGCTACCCCCGGATTCGGAGTCACGGGGCCCCATGTGCTTTCTTTTTACAACGACTTCCTTGACTCGCTAATAACACAGAGGAGGGGGGGCCTTCTAGCTGCCCTGCTGCAGTTTCCAAGGAAGTTTTTCCAGATGCAGCTTCCAAAGGCATGTTTTCAAATGTAAAGTTGTGTCCCAACTGAGCACGGACCCAGGACCACTCCCTGATGGCGGACGTCACACACAGCATCCCAGGTGGCCTCTGGAAGCTTCCTCGGGTCACCGAGGTCTCCTCTCTGCACACAGCACGCTGGGCGTTCGCAAAGCTGTGGGCTCGGGACGCCGCAGAGTGGTCACCACCATTTTGGAAAAATAAATTACCAACATTCAGATCCTTGAAAAATGTCCCTCTGAGCTGTGAGAATGAAGACTTGGACTTCAGGCCGACAGGGGGTCTAAAGGCAGACACCTGCTTCAGGTAAGCCACGGGCTTCAGCTTAAAGCCTGTGGTCCCGGCCTGCACGGTGTCCCGCAGAGACCGACAGCCAGGGGCTGCTTTGCTGACCCTGTGAAGCCTCACCCAGGGGAGGAGAGGCCAGCCCTCCCCGGGGGCCGAAGGCGTCCCCGCAGGACGGGTGGCGGGAGGGAGGGGACTCCCTGAACCCCAGGAAGACGGGAGGGGGACGCGATCGTGCAGCTGACAGCCTGCCCACCTCCTGGCCCGGGAACGCTCCCTCCCTCCGGCCACCTGTAGGCCAGAGACGTCACCTGGGCGCACAGGGAAGCGCTGGGAAGTTGGATCCGCCATCGGCCCGGCTTCCAGGAGCTCCGGTGGAGGCTGGAAAGGGGAGACGCTGTGCCCAGGGGGGCTAGTCCCAAGGGAGCACACGAGGACCTTCTCCGAGTGCGGGCATATGACCCCAAAGACGGGCGGTCACTCGCCCAGACCACCAGAGGCGCTGGCGCCCAGGGCCGGCCTCCTGCAGCCCCCCTCGGCCAGGCACGCCTGGGTGGCCAGTTGCCCTCATCGCAGGGCCGCAGGGCCTCCCTCCCCAGCACCCCAGCGGACCCGGGACCCCGAGAGGTGGGAACCAGAAGCTGGCCCAGGCCCAACCACACGGGTCAGCAGACGTCGAGGGATGTGAGGACGGCTGCCTGGCAGGCCGACCACAAGCCCAGGGGAGGAGCTCTCGCCAGCCCCCGGCCCCGGACGCCCTCCGACGCCAGGGCTTCCTGTCACATGGACGGCGGCTTTGGAGCGGCCTGGACCGTGGGGTGGGAGCCAGCTTTAAGGAGGCGACCCCGCGATTGCACAGACGAGGCCACGGAGAGGAGGACGGGGCCGGGGGTGGGGCGCGGAGGACTCACGAGGCGGGAGGTGTAGAATGTGTCGACCCCGACAGGTCCCGGGGCGGGGGAGGCCGGGAAGCGGGCCAGGTGAAGACGGCACACTGCTTAGGGTTCAGCGCTAGCTGTTTCATCATCACCGTGACAAACGTCTCCCGTAGTGCTGAGCAGAGTAACATACTCAAGAACTAAACAAGTATTTCTACAAAAGCTGAGCTGAACTGAGTGCCACACCCGACGGTGAAGGGACCAGCTGCAGCACCAGAGCGCCCGGACTCCAGATCCTAGGGCGGCTAGAGCACCACCTTCTACTTTCCAGGGTCAAACCGGAATCACAGGGCACTCTCGGAACAGCATTTCTGCAGCCCAAGCACGAGGCAAAACAGTCCACTCTCGGGCCCCACCTGGACACACCCTGAAACACCCTGAGCAGGAGACAAGTCTGATATGCCCAGCGATTCCCATTCAGTCTCTCTGGGGGGGCCAAGGGGAGGCGGGAGAGGGGAGGGTCCCGAAAGCAAAGGGATGAAGTGATGGCGGGACGGCCCAGTTAAGTCTGTGGCCAGGGTCTTCACTTACCCTCACATCTCTTAAGTCCCCAACTGCCACCAAATCATTTTGTAAAAATAGAAAACAGCAGCAGATGCATGAGAGCAGAGACCTGGGAGAAAAGCTGAAAGCGAACACTGAATGTTTCTGCACAAGTGGAGCTTGTGACATGACTGCACCCCAACGAGCGGCCCCCCAGGAACGCGCCAGACTGGACCCCGGAGCCCCCAGGCGGCAACACGGCGCCCCGGAGCTGGTCTCTCTCTCATCATCACCGCCCCCCTCTGTGTCCCCAGCTCCGGGCCCCCAGCCGGACCCCCTCCCACCAGGACTCAGTTCTTCCCCTGTCCCAGGTCTACACTGGCAGCGATGGAAGCTTCCTCCCCCTGCGCCTGTGTCTACGCAGCTGGCGGCTGGGTGTGTGTCCGTGTCAGCGATAATCCGCTTGGTTCTGTGAGGGATGTGGCCAGCTTAGCACACCCTGCCCCCTCACAGAATCAACGAGACCACGCAAAGTCATTTCCAAACATCTTTGAAAACTATAAAACCCCACGAAAGCATAAGGGAAAAGGAGGGTTTCTGGAAATCTTGCCTGTGTTACCTATTTATTACGTCCCTTTCCCTTCCTACCCTCAGCTGTTTTACAAAACCCTATGAGGTTCTGTGGAGAATCTCACCACCCGCAGGAAGCTGGCGGCTCCAGTTCTGTTCTACAACAACCACATTTTAAAATATTGTTCTTTTTAAAAAGCCATTCAGATGTGAGGGCAAAGCACAGTACGAGGGTTAGACTTTGGCCAGATGTGAAAAATGGCTTCAGGGTCCAGGTTTTTTCCACTGACTCACTTGAGAATTAAATAACGGCCTCCAGAACACCCTCACTTGGCTGTTACGGACCCCCTCCTCAGAGCCTGATGCCCTCCTGCTGGCCCGCCTCGGCTGGCTGGCCGGCCCTCCACACGGGAAGGAAGCCCGTGTCTGTCTCTCTCGGAGGAACAGTTTCCAGGCTGCGAAGAGAGCCCCGCCAAGGACCCCAAGGAAGCTGCCAGTATAGCCGGCGACCACTAGGAGAGCGGTCTGTCCGTGTACTTTGTTTTAAAAGTAGGAACACTGACCGCCCACTTCCTGAATAGTTCACTCAAAATTTTACAACTTTTGCAGGCTCTTCATGGTGCCAAAGTACTCTGGCTCAGCCAAGAAAAGTGGAAACTATTTTTGGCATTCAGAAGGGCAGCTGTAGGACGCTCAATACAGTCAGCGCCTGAAACGCAGGCTGCCTTTACAGATTTTGAAAATTTCTAATCAGAGGCGCATCCAAACAGGCCTGCAGCGACTCGGCGGCATCCGGGGCCGGGATCCTCTAGGGAGGGCGGGGGTCGGCCGGCGAGGGCGCGACACGTCCTGCCAAACGGAGCGCCGGATCTCCGATGGCACCACCTGGGCGCGCCCCGGCTGGAGATGAGGGCGGGGACGTGCCCCGGGCGCAAAAACCAGCTCGGACCCCGACTGTATCCACCCCCGGGCCGCCCGCGCTGCCCCGCAACTCGGGGACCCGCACCGCGGCGCCTCCCGGAACTCGGGCAGGCTATAGCTCACGGCGCACAGAAAGCCCCAGAGAACCGTGCGCCCCACGGGCCCCGGGACAACCCGGGCAGGAGGCTCTCGGCGCCCCGGCAGATGCGGGGACGTGAGGTCACGGAGGGTGCGCCAGGAAGGGCCCCTCCCCCGCCAGAGCCGGGACGGGGGTGCCGCGCTCGGGAGGAGGGGAAAACGGGGAGCGGGAACCGCCGAGTAGAAGGAGGGGGGAGGAGGGGGAGGGGGAAGAGGGCTGCGGCCCACGTCCCAGCTGCGCGCGGGGGGCGGGGGGCGCCAGCTGTGCACATGCGCGCGGCTCCTCCCCGCCCGCCCCCTCCTCCCCAAGGGCCGGGGCGGGGCGACGACCTCCCGCCGGGCGTCGGGCCGCGGAGCTGCCCCGGGTGCGGAGCTCAGGTTGGGCCCCCGGGTTCCAGTCCCGAGTCTGCGCCCACGACCGGAGGTCTCGGCCAAGTTGCTCCGCCTCGCCTAGCCGCCGTTCCCACATGAGTGCAGTACGGGTGGAGGTTGTTTTATAACACATGTTCGCAGTGCTTAGCAAAAGCTGCAGGCACGATTCCAAGCGCTTGCTGGAGCTCTCTCTCTCTGTCTCTGTCTCTCAGTCTCTCTCTCTCTCTCTCTCTCTCGCCCCTCCCCCTCCGCGTTATCTCTCTGTCTCTGACATGTACAAACACCCGCTGCAGCAGGATCGGAGCCAGGGGTCTGAGCCCGTGGGGCCTGTTAAGCACCCACGTCCTGGGCACTGCTGACCCCAGGGCACTGTTGGGAGCGCAGAAGACGTTTGCGTAGAGGCCTGGGCGCCGGGCTCGGCCAGGTGGACGCTCAGTGTCCTTTAGTTTGTGGCCACACCCGGAAGAACCCCACCGGACCTCCCCCAAGGGGGCCTTGCCTGGAGCCACCAGAAGACACAGGGGTCCGTGGGAAGGAGGGGAGGCAGTCCCACGTTCTTCTGTCTGTCTGCAGCCCCATTCTAACACTTCACTCGCCAGGATCCAGGCTCTGCGTGTTACAGTTGAGGAAGTCCAGGCTGTCCTGGGTCCAAAGACACACGATCACCAAGTCCCAGCGTCGGAGAGGAGCCTGGGTCTGTTCTGACCTCCACACTGTCGTGTGACCAGAGGGGCGTTCTACCTCAGGCATGCTGCGGCAGGACTGGGGTGACAGGGCGCTTTCCCGCTGCTGTGTCAGTAAACTCCTGTACCTACACGGTTCCCAGGGTCTGCATCTTCGGGCAGCTGAGCTGGGGTCTGGCTCAGGCCCCTCCAGACGCTGCACGTTTGTCACGGAAGCTGTCATCCCTGTTACCACAGGGAGAAGCCTTCCCAGTCCTCCAGCGACCCGGACCACGCCAGCCAGGGGTCCAGTACTAACCAGTCACAAATCCCCCCAGGACGCCACACTCCTTTACAAGTGCTGCCTGCTTTTGCCCCACAAGAAGTTCAAACTTAAATGCAGAAACCCAAAACCTTACTTTCCCTGAAAGGTGTCTGTTTTCTTCTGGATCGCTGATGTGATCCTCCAAACTGCTTTCTCAGACCCTCCAACCCAGAAGTGGCCTGTTTGGTGCTCACCCACATGTAGGGAGTTGAGAAACCCTGTGGATTCCAGTTGCTCCTTGTGCCTCAGTCGATTTCTGTGCCTCCGTCTTCCCTCCCATAACCCCTGACGGTCCTGGCCCTGCGCGTCTCCCTGGACCACCGCCAAGACGCCACCCCCACCGGTCTACCAGGTCCATCCTCCCTGCAGCAGGCAGAGAAGGTGCCACTGCTTTGACCCTGCCCACCCCCCCCATCCGAATGTCTCTGGACCTCTCCAGTGTAAGTGGGTAAACATCAAATTTCACCCACCACCTTGACCTCTGCCACCCCAGGTGCAGGCGTCCTGAGCAGCACACAGTCTTAGCCTCTCTTTTCAGTTCAGCACCAGCTGCGGCTAATTTTATGTGTCCAGTCTGCTGGGCTGTCACACCCCGTGATTTCATCAACCACTAATCCAGGTGTTGTGCTGAAGGTATTTTGTAGATGAGATTGACATTGGTGAACTTCGACCAAGAGGAGTTCCCTCCATAATGTGGGTGAGCCTCATCCACTCAGTTTAAGGTCTTTAGAGTAGAAACTGAGGCTTCCTGGAGAAGTTCTATTGCAAGACCTCAGCATCCACTCCTGCCTGAGTTTCTGGTCTCCTGACCTGCCTGTAAAATGTAGGACCTGCCAGTGCCCACAAGCGCATGAGCCACTTCCTTAAAGTCTGTCTGTCCCTCCCTCCTCCCACCTTTCCTCCTTCCATCCTTCCCTCCCCCCTCCCTTCCTCCCCCTCCCCCCCTCCCTCCCTCCCTCCCTTCCTTCCATCTTTCCTTCCATCCCTCCCTCCCTCCATCCCTCTATCCACGCACCCATCCACCCACCACCCTTCCATCCATCCCTCCATCCATCCGTTGCGCTGTCTCCCTGAACATGTCTGTCGGGTACACAGCCGTCTGCAGAACTCTGGATGGAGGTGTGGCAGCAGCGGCCAGTGCAGTGACTGATGCTCAGGCCTGAAGGAATTCATGTTTTAGTAACGAAGCTCTTACATGGAGCTGAGTGTGCTTCCCACACCTTTTGTGCAGCATCTCCTGCATCTGCCCTCTAGAGGCCCACGGAGGACTCACACCTCCAGGAACTCAAACTTCCTGGGGGATCGCGGGCAGACATCAAAGCTGCTCAAGTTTTCTTCTGCCCAAGGCCCTGGTGACTCTTCCCATTTCTCTCTGAAGACCACTCTCCAAACCTCATTGTCTGCCCGCAATCCTGTTCTCTGTCCTACAGCAAACAGCCCTTTCAGGTGTGACCGTGCTGGTTGACAAGCTCTAGTTGTTCAGATGTGCGTACAAAGGAGCCAAGATTACCGCGATCGTCTGTTTCCTGTGAACAGTATCGCTGAGCTCTCCAGTAGATCAGGCAGCCGTGGGGACAGGAGATCCATCCTCCCGGTGTCTGAACACAGGCTCCGCGGCGGGGCCTGCTCACACCGCGGTGCACAGACACCCAAGCCTCGAGACATTCCTGAGGAGGTGTTACTATCCTCATTTTGCAAATGAAGAAACCGAGGCTGGGCAGAGAGAGTAACATGTCCCAGGACCTGTCACTCATCCAGGGAGGGAGGGAGGGGACAGGATGCTGACTGACCTGCGAGCCTCACCTACTGCGCTGGACGGGGTTGGGGACCCCCCGCCAGACGTCACTGGGCCCCTGCATGCCCCCCCTCCAGTGGCTGCCGACCTTCTCCGGAGACCTGCGAGGGCTACGGGGCCGCGCTCCTGGAGGTGCCGCCCGCAGCTGCAGACACAAGTCAGCCCTCAGACTGCAGGGCTTCCTGGGCCGCAGGCGATCGATGGCCAGTGTCTCCCCTGCTCTGTCGCCGTCCTCACCCCGAGAGCCCCTTGTGCGTCAGGCTCTGCTGAGGAGACACCTGCTTCTCCTCCTTAGTGCCACGGGGTCCCCCAAAGACAGGACGGTCTGCATTTTCTGTCACTTCTTCCGGAGTGACATTGCTCCTGTCTACCGGTCTGTCTCCCCATCTGCCCCTTGGAGGATTTATGAGGAAAAGATCGTGGGGTTTGGAACAGGCAAGCGGGGAGGCAGCCTCCTCAGCTCTGTGACTCCTGGCGACTTTCTCGCCCTCTCTGGGCCTTGGTTTCCCGTCTGTAACAGGAGAAGGCCAGTTTCTACTCGAAACGCAGGCTGTCGTGCGGACTGAGCGAGGGCTGTCGGGGGTGCCTGCCTGGGAGCCGTCAGCCACGCCAGGGTGAGTGTTCTCCTTGCTGGGGAGGCTTTCCGGGTCTGGGTGGCCCCCAGTCTGGAGGCCTAGGGGGCCATTCCCAGACGGTGAGTCACCCCTGAGAACCTGGCTGTGCCTGAGGCAGCCCCCCTCCACCCAGTCCCGAGGGCCTCTGCCTGCATCTCCCTGCCCTGCGCCCGCCCACTCGCTGGCAGCCCAGGGGAGCCGGTCCCCCGGCTGACCTGGGTGTAACTCCAAGAGCCCACTGGGGCTGCTGCCACAAAGCATCCCACTGGGGAGCCGTTGACCGGCAGAAACCTGTTCTCCCACAGTTCCAGAGGCCAGAAGTCCGAGGTCAAGGTTCCTTCTGGAGGCTCCAGAGGGAGCATCCGTCCCAGCCTCTCTCCGGCTTCTGGTGTTTCCAGGAGGGCTGCAGACGGCCAGCCCGGCCCCGGTCCCGTCGCCACAGGACCTTCCCCCGCACTCGTTCTCACCCGGTGTTTCCCTCTCCTGATGAGGACACGCTGGCTTAGGGCCACCGTAATGCCGTCCTCCTGACTCTGGCTACAACTGCAGCAGCCACATTTCCAGAGAGGGTCACAGCCCGAGCTCCGGGGCGGGACTTGGGTTCAGGGGGACAGAGACAGCAGGCAGGGCGGTGATGAGCCCTGACACTGTGGCCTGGGGTCCTGCTCACCCCCTAGGCTGCTCCTGGCTGACGGAAGGGAAGGGCCCGGACCTTTTTTCAGCCAGATAAACTTGGAGCTCTAGAATGTGGAGCTGGCTGTGAGGACCACAGGCCGACGCCGGAGCCCGCACACCTGTGCTCCGTGCCCTACCTCCAGATACATCGGTAATGCTGGGTCCCCCTTCCTCCTTTCACGACTGTCTGAAACCTCCATCCCAGGGATGAGAGCACAGCCCTGAGGACATGGTTTCATTTTATTGTCATGAACTCGGAGACAACTTCTCAGCCAAATGGGTCTAAGATCAGCTTTTCCCAAGTTAAAGCCATTCCTGTTGGCAAACGCCCCCGTGTTTAGTTGTAACCCCACACGGCACCCTTTCCGGCACCCACTTTACCTTGAAGCTTCGGTCAGCGAGTTATACTCTGCTTCCCGTTAGATCATCTAGAGCCTCTGTTTTTACAATTAAAATTTGAAAAGAAGGCAGATGACTAAATACACCCACTTAGAGCTGTTTTAGACCGAAATCAGCACAGCCGCGAGTGGGCTCAGCCCTGGCTCTCTGACCGCCCCTTCGGGAGCTGAAGTGGACCGAGGTACCATCCAGTAGGGGCGGGGCTCAGCCTGAGCAGGCCGCAGGGTGGCCTCTGGGGGTCCCGGCGGCGCACGGCGGCCCGCGGCCTCCCGCCCACCACGAGACCCCGCCCACCGCAGCCCGGCCGGCACCAGGCCCAGGTGAGCACCCCGCCTGGCGGCACATCCCCACTGCCCAGGGCTGAGGCAGGGGTGCTCAGAAGTGGGCCGAGGTCGGCTGCAGATGAGCCTGCTGGGTCCTGGCTGCCTTCAGCCCCAAATAACCCACATGCCAAGGCGGCGCATTTTGGGGTGGCGCGGTCTGCCCCCCTTCACCTGCCTAGGCAGGTCCTCCGACAGGAGCTACAGCATCCTGGGTCCCCTCCCCGAGAGTTTCACCGCCCAGGATGACTCCTGGCACAGGCCTGGAGACGGGGCAGCAAGCCCACACCCAGACGAATAGTCACAAACCGTCACCCCCATCCCACCTCCTAAGATAATCTTTTCTTAAAGCTCTCCCCTCGGAGGCCTGCACCCTCTCCCGTCCTCAGTGAAGACGTGCATAAACTCTCACGTCTCATTCATGCTTATATTATATTAAAAGTTAACCGACCTCTGTGCCTCTCCTCCTGCTAACCCGCCCGCGGTCCGTTCACGTCACAGACTGGCCATCAAAGCCAGGAGGGCAGAGGGCCTGGCTTTACTGCCACCCCGGCTTTGAGCCAGGACTCTATGGCATCACAGGCAACCTGCTCAGAGGCCACAAAGCCGGGGAAACCTCAGCTCTGTGGGGCGGACTGCGTACAGCCCCCTGCAGTCTGGAGTCTGGAGACCATAGGCCCATCTCCTCCCAGGGGTCTGGACAGCAGGCCTGGGTCCACAGGGTCACAGTCAGAGAGATGCTCTCAGGTCCTGGGAGAACTGCCAGGAGGGCAGAGGCTTACTTTAGCCATTAGGAAGATGTACACACATTTGAAAAGGCCGGAGAAAGATTTCTGAAAGAAAAGGGAGACGGGACGTCTTTGTCTTCCACAGGGAGAATTAAGCCTCTGGTTCTACCTTGTGTCCCCCTGACCCTGGGACTATCACAGCACAGACTCCAGAGGGCTCTGCCCAGCGTCACTGGCACATCCAGGGGGGCAAGTGCAGCCTCCACCCCCTCACCTACACTGAGTGGAAGCCCGATCTCTGGGTGGAAAGCATCATACCCCACCCTGCTGGTCACCTGAAGAATGTTCCAGAAGGAATGCCAGTGTGGCTGCACGGGGAGGGGTGGACGGAGAGCTCCCGCTGGAGAGCTGGTGCCTAGGGGACCCAGGCCCAGGCACGCGAAGAGCCCTGAGTGGGGCTGGAAGCCAGCCTATCAGTTGGCCTTCAGGTCTTTTTGAGAAAAATCTTAACAGGGCTCAGCAGGGTCATCATCTGCTGCGAAGAACCAGGGTTGGAGTAGAATTTCTCTGGCTTTGCTTTAAATATCGCTTTCCCAGGCTCCTCTTCGGACTGCTGTTGACCCCGGTTATTTCAGGGTCCCAGGACAGGGCCTGTTCTTAGGACAATTCTCCCTCTGGCCGTCTGTTGCAGGTTCGCGTGCCTGACACACAGTGAGGCCAAACAAACTGAAATGTCGGAGTTTGGAGCAGAGAAAAAGGTTTATTGCAGGACCATGCAAGGGGAACGGGTGGCTCGTGCTCAAAAACCCCAAACTCCCCAATGGTTTTTGGGAAAGCGTCTTTATAGGCAGAATTTGGGGTGAGGACTGCAGGATGTGTGACTTTCTTCTGACTGGCTGGAGGTGAGTAGCAGGTGGGGCTCCAGGGATCTTGCGCTCAGCCTGAAGTTACCCTGCTCCACCTGGGTGGAGGCCTTAGTTCCTGCAGAAGAACTCAAAGGGACTGTTACGTATATTCCTTGTGGAGGAACCAGGACCCTGCTCCAAGGCTGCACTATTGTTTGTTGACTGCCTTTCCCGTGTTTCTGCATCCCCTCCCTTCCTGGATTAGTAACTGTTGGAATCTACCCTTTGGAACAAAGGGAAGGTCTGGGAGGCTGAAGCCTTTTTCCTATTGTTACTGAGTCCAAGTTGGCTCTGCTGGCCGCACAACAGGCCAATAAATCAGGGGATGAGGTGTTGAGGCAAAGGAATAGTGACTTTATTCGGAAAGCTGGGCCTCCAAGAAGATGACAGATTAAGGTCCTAGAGTACCGTCTTATGGGAGCTGGATGCCAGTTTCTTTGATAGAACAGAGAGGGGGAGGAGGTGAGAATGTAAGTCTTGTAAAAGATCTCTTGGCTTGGCCAGGGGCGGGAGGGGGAGGACGGCGAGCCGAGGAGGGGAGCCAGCAGGACCGGGCCGGGCAGGGCGGGGGGCTTTCCCCGGCGGCTGCCGACAACTTTCCCGTCCCTCGGGGATGCCGAGCTCCGAACAAAGGCGGCTCCGGAGGCCGCGCGCGCTGCGCTCAGGTCCGCCCCCCGCCCGGCCACCGAGGACAAAGGCGCCGCCGCGCGACCCTCCCCCGGCCCCCGGCCGCCCCGCGCGCCCAGGTCCCCCGCGCCCCGCCGGACTCACAGGATGGAGGTCTGCGGCGCCACGGCGGGCACGGCCTCCAGCAGCAGATGCATGCAGCGCACCGTGGTGCGGAAGCACAGGCAGCGGCTCGGACACCCGTTGCCCGGCTTGGGGGCGACCGCGGCCAGGGCCCCCCAGCACGAGCACAGCACGAGCGCCAGCAAGCAGGGGCGCGCGGCGCGCACGGCCATGGCCCACGGCGCGCGGGACGCTCGGACTCTGCGATCGACCGCGAGGGCCCGGGGTGTCCACCGCCGCCGGCTGCGGCCCACGTCCCAGCTGCGCGCGGGGGGCGGGGGGCGCCAGCTGTGCACATGCGCGCGGCTCCTCCCCGCCCGCCCCCTCCTCCCCAAGGGCCGGGGCGGGGCGACGACCTCCCGCCGGGCGTCGGGCCGCGGAGCTGCCCCGGGTGCGGAGCTCAGGTTGGGCCCCCGGGTTCCAGTCCCGAGTCTGCGCCCACGACCGGAGGTCTCGGCCAAGTTGCTCCGCCTCGCCTAGCCGCCGTTCCCACATGAGTGCAGTACGGGTGGAGGTTGTTTTATAACACATGTTCGCAGTGCTTAGCAAAAGCTGCAGGCACGATTCCAAGCGCTTGCTGGAGCTCTCTCTCTCTGTCTCTGTCTCTCAGTCTCTCTCTCTCTCTCTCTCTCTCGCCCCTCCCCCTCCGCGTTATCTCTCTGTCTCTGACATGTACAAACACCCGCTGCAGCAGGATCGGAGCCAGGGGTCTGAGCCCGTGGGGCCTGTTAAGCACCCACGTCCTGGGCACTGCTGACCCCAGGGCACTGTTGGGAGCGCAGAAGACGTTTGCGTAGAGGCCTGGGCGCCGGGCTCGGCCAGGTGGACGCTCAGTGTCCTTTAGTTTGTGGCCACACCCGGAAGAACCCCACCGGACCTCCCCCAAGGGGGCCTTGCCTGGAGCCACCAGAAGACACAGGGGTCCGTGGGAAGGAGGGGAGGCAGTCCCACGTTCTTCTGTCTGTCTGCAGCCCCATTCTAACACTTCACTCGCCAGGATCCAGGCTCTGCGTGTTACAGTTGAGGAAGTCCAGGCTGTCCTGGGTCCAAAGACACACGATCACCAAGTCCCAGCGTCGGAGAGGAGCCTGGGTCTGTTCTGACCTCCACACTGTCGTGTGACCAGAGGGGCGTTCTACCTCAGGCATGCTGCGGCAGGACTGGGGTGACAGGGCGCTTTCCCGCTGCTGTGTCAGTAAACTCCTGTACCTACACGGTTCCCAGGGTCTGCATCTTCGGGCAGCTGAGCTGGGGTCTGGCTCAGGCCCCTCCAGACGCTGCACGTTTGTCACGGAAGCTGTCATCCCTGTTACCACAGGGAGAAGCCTTCCCAGTCCTCCAGCGACCCGGACCACGCCAGCCAGGGGTCCAGTACTAACCAGTCACAAATCCCCCCAGGACGCCACACTCCTTTACAAGTGCTGCCTGCTTTTGCCCCACAAGAAGTTCAAACTTAAATGCAGAAACCCAAAACCTTACTTTCCCTGAAAGGTGTCTGTTTTCTTCTGGATCGCTGATGTGATCCTCCAAACTGCTTTCTCAGACCCTCCAACCCAGAAGTGGCCTGTTTGGTGCTCACCCACATGTAGGGAGTTGAGAAACCCTGTGGATTCCAGTTGCTCCTTGTGCCTCAGTCGATTTCTGTGCCTCCGTCTTCCCTCCCATAACCCCTGACGGTCCTGGCCCTGCGCGTCTCCCTGGACCACCGCCAAGACGCCACCCCCACCGGTCTACCAGGTCCATCCTCCCTGCAGCAGGCAGAGAAGGTGCCACTGCTTTGACCCTGCCCCCCCCCCCCATCCGCAT
>NC_041225.1:26421889-26441099 GCF_002837175.3 Physeter macrocephalus
TTAAAATTTGAAAAGAAGGCAGATGACTAAATACACCCACTTAGAGCTGTTTTAGACCGAAATCAGCACAGCCGCGAGTGGGCTCAGCCCTGGCTCTCTGACCGCCCCTTCGGGAGCTGAAGTGGACCGAGGTACCATCCAGTAGGGGCGGGGCTCAGCCTGAGCAGGCCGCAGGGTGGCCTCTGGGGGTCCCGGCGGCGCACGGCGGCCCGCGGCCTCCCGCCCACCACGAGACCCCGCCCACCGCAGCCCGGCCGGCACCAGGCCCAGGTGAGCACCCCGCCTGGCGGCACATCCCCACTGCCCAGGGCTGAGGCAGGGGTGCTCAGAAGTGGGCCGAGGTCGGCTGCAGATGAGCCTGCTGGGTCCTGGCTGCCTTCAGCCCCAAATAACCCACATGCCAAGGCGGCGCATTTTGGGGTGGCGCGGTCTGCCCCCCTTCACCTGCCTAGGCAGGTCCTCCGACAGGAGCTACAGCATCCTGGGTCCCCTCCCCGAGAGTTTCACCGCCCAGGATGACTCCTGGCACAGGCCTGGAGACGGGGCAGCAAGCCCACACCCAGACGAATAGTCACAAACCGTCACCCCCATCCCACCTCCTAAGATAATCTTTTCTTAAAGCTCTCCCCTCGGAGGCCTGCACCCTCTCCCGTCCTCAGTGAAGACGTGCATAAACTCTCACGTCTCATTCATGCTTATATTATATTAAAAGTTAACCGACCTCTGTGCCTCTCCTCCTGCTAACCCGCCCGCGGTCCGTTCACGTCACAGACTGGCCATCAAAGCCAGGAGGGCAGAGGGCCTGGCTTTACTGCCACCCCGGCTTTGAGCCAGGACTCTATGGCATCACAGGCAACCTGCTCAGAGGCCACAAAGCCGGGGAAACCTCAGCTCTGTGGGGCGGACTGCGTACAGCCCCCTGCAGTCTGGAGTCTGGAGACCATAGGCCCATCTCCTCCCAGGGGTCTGGACAGCAGGCCTGGGTCCACAGGGTCACAGTCAGAGAGATGCTCTCAGGTCCTGGGAGAACTGCCAGGAGGGCAGAGGCTTACTTTAGCCATTAGGAAGATGTACACACATTTGAAAAGGCCGGAGAAAGATTTCTGAAAGAAAAGGGAGACGGGACGTCTTTGTCTTCCACAGGGAGAATTAAGCCTCTGGTTCTACCTTGTGTCCCCCTGACCCTGGGACTATCACAGCACAGACTCCAGAGGGCTCTGCCCAGCGTCACTGGCACATCCAGGGGGGCAAGTGCAGCCTCCACCCCCTCACCTACACTGAGTGGAAGCCCGATCTCTGGGTGGAAAGCATCATACCCCACCCTGCTGGTCACCTGAAGAATGTTCCAGAAGGAATGCCAGTGTGGCTGCACGGGGAGGGGTGGACGGAGAGCTCCCGCTGGAGAGCTGGTGCCTAGGGGACCCAGGCCCAGGCACGCGAAGAGCCCTGAGTGGGGCTGGAAGCCAGCCTATCAGTTGGCCTTCAGGTCTTTTTGAGAAAAATCTTAACAGGGCTCAGCAGGGTCATCATCTGCTGCGAAGAACCAGGGTTGGAGTAGAATTTCTCTGGCTTTGCTTTAAATATCGCTTTCCCAGGCTCCTCTTCGGACTGCTGTTGACCCCGGTTATTTCAGGGTCCCAGGACAGGGCCTGTTCTTAGGACAATTCTCCCTCTGGCCGTCTGTTGCAGGTTCGCGTGCCTGACACACAGTGAGGCCAAACAAACTGAAATGTCGGAGTTTGGAGCAGAGAAAAAGGTTTATTGCAGGACCATGCAAGGGGAACGGGTGGCTCGTGCTCAAAAACCCCAAACTCCCCAATGGTTTTTGGGAAAGCGTCTTTATAGGCAGAATTTGGGGTGAGGACTGCAGGATGTGTGACTTTCTTCTGACTGGCTGGAGGTGAGTAGCAGGTGGGGCTCCAGGGATCTTGCGCTCAGCCTGAAGTTACCCTGCTCCACCTGGGTGGAGGCCTTAGTTCCTGCAGAAGAACTCAAAGGGACTGTTACGTATATTCCTTGTGGAGGAACCAGGACCCTGCTCCAAGGCTGCACTATTGTTTGTTGACTGCCTTTCCCGTGTTTCTGCATCCCCTCCCTTCCTGGATTAGTAACTGTTGGAATCTACCCTTTGGAACAAAGGGAAGGTCTGGGAGGCTGAAGCCTTTTTCCTATTGTTACTGAGTCCAAGTTGGCTCTGCTGGCCGCACAACAGGCCAATAAATCAGGGGATGAGGTGTTGAGGCAAAGGAATAGTGACTTTATTCGGAAAGCTGGGCCTCCAAGAAGATGACAGATTAAGGTCCTAGAGTACCGTCTTATGGGAGCTGGATGCCAGTTTCTTTGATAGAACAGAGAGGGGGAGGAGGTGAGAATGTAAGTCTTGTAAAAGATCTCTTGGCTTGGCCAGCATCAGGGAGGGGATGTGTTAATTTCTTCTTTTCTGCAGCCATTCACAGGTGGGCAGGGTCAGGGTGTTTCCCTGTGAGCTGAACAAAGGCACTTTAGTTTAACATTCAGGCAGAGGGTCAGGATTCCCCAAGGGAGGTCATTATGTATGATTATAATAACAAAAGCAATGAGAAGCAAAGGTTAAAGTCAAAGAAACAGATCCAACATGGAGTCAGATTTTGTTCTACCCTGTTACACTACAAAGAACTGGGGGACACAGAGAGGCTTTTGCACCGGGCAGGGCCCCACAGGGTCCTGCTCAGTTTCACTCCTGTGCTCTTGGCTGGGGGCCTTGTAATAAAAGACTAATGAACAAGAGAAAAAAAAATCAAAATTTCATCCAAGGGTGTGCCTGCTGTACTCAGGGGCGACACCCAGGGAAGTGAGCATCTCAAAGAGGTGGTTTAGGACTCAGGTTTAATTACCATCTTCAGCTAAATCTGGGGAAGAAGCGTGTGGAGGCCAGTTATGGGAAGGGGACCCAGAAGGGCAAACAGATAAGGTTGCCATGCAGATTTAAGTCAGGACTTCCCCGTGGATGAGGGTCTCTGGTGATTTGGGACCATCCTTCTCCCCAGGCTCAGAGAGGAGACCCCCTTACAAATGGAGATTTCCCTTGTCAATGAAAAATGTCACTGCCATATTAGTGAACAAAGGATGCTACAGCCATCCAGCCACTAAAGCTACCCCTATGCCCTTATGGTGAACCTTGAGGGAACTCAGGATGGAGACAAACGGGCTAGGAATTATGGTTTATTGGGTGGACTCGCCGAGGACTTAAGCCCAGGACGCAGCCTCTCAGAGAGCTCTGAGGGACCGCTCACTAGAGGTCAGTGGGGAGCCAGGATCTACAGGGGGTTTTGCCACAAAGGCCAGGCAGTCGGAACATCAAAAGATTACCGTTCATTACAGAAAACCAGACATCTCAAGTTAAGGAATTTAGCACTTTTCTATGTATGGGAAGATGCAAGAGTCCAGGCTCGTTGAAATCGTCTCTTTGATCCGCACCTCCGCTACCTGGAGCCTGTGTCCTGTGCTTTCCCATCCTGAGTGCCCTCAGGGGGCACCGCGAGGGTGGCTGCAGCCCGTTTTGCCTCCATCCTGAGTCCTCTCTTAGGCCTCAGCTTCAGGGCAGCGTCAGTGGCGGGATGGCTGCAGCATCCTTTGTTTACTGATACGGCAGCAACCCGTGTCCCCTGCATCGGCAGACGGACTCTCAACCACTGCACCACCAGGGAAGCCCGGCAGCAACAGTTTTCATTCACAACCCCACGAGCATAGTTTTGTACCCGGGAGGTGAGATGCTGAGAACAAAGGCTGTGCTTCTGGAGCTGCTCCAGACCTTTGCTCAAAGCCTGTCAACCCCCGCCTTTAGATAGGGTGAACATAAATCTTTAAGTTAAAGGGTCCAGAGACAGGAAAGGAAGCTACAAACAAATGAGAGAGAGAAAAAAAGAAGCAGATGGAACTGTTGCAGAAAAGAGTGGGGTGTGAGAGGATGGTCACGTTCCAGGTCACGTCCTGGGTCTCCTGGGCACGGCCGCCAGGTGAGGGTCCTTGGCTTTGTGCAGGAAAGAATTCAAGAGCAGCCATAGTAAAGTGAAAGCAGGTTTACTTAGAGAGATACACATTCCATGGATAGAATGCAGTCCGTCTCAGAAAGTGAGAGGCCCCCAAATATGGGGTGGTTAGTTTTGATGGGCCGGGTAATTTCATAGGCTAATGAGTGGGAGGAGTAGTCCAACTATTTTGGAGAAGGGGCGGGGATTTCCAGGAACTGGGCCACCGCCCACTTTTTGGCCTTTTATGGTCCATCTCAGAACTGTCATGGCGCCTATGGGTGTGTCATTTAGCTGATATGTTGCAATGAGCGTATACTGAGGCTCAAGGTCCACCTCTTGGACCTAGTTGGTTCTAATCAGTTCGTGTCGTGTCCTCAGTGGCTGTCATTCTTTTAAAGGTTGTGCCCTGCCCCCTTCCTGTCTCAGAACAAGCTGGGCCCAGATGGCGAGGAGTCTGACCTCCAACAGAGCCCCGGTGTCTCCTTATACACTCATTTTACTACATTCGCATATAAATGACACACCTACAGGGTGGGACATGATCAGACAGAAAGGACCAGAAAAGGATAAAAAGGGGATGGCACCCTGCTCCCTTGGTGGGGGGGGGGGAGCCCCACCTCTTGCCCCAGGTAGACTAATGCATACACCTCCCCATCATCAGCCTCACCCCGCGTCCCTTTGTCTTTATTGGTTAAAGTAAATCTCTCTGGCCAGGTGGGCGAGAAGCTTATCTGTGAATTTAGCTCCTCTTCTCCATGTAAAGCTTGTGTTGTGTTGATCTCAACTTTGGTTTTGCCTGCTCCATCCTGAAGGGAGAAAGAGCCCTCTCCTGCTAAGGCAGGGAGCCTGGCTGGGGCCTGAGCAGGGTCCATACAAATCAATTTGGTAACACATGGAGGAAGGACCAGAGATTGGAGGAGAGGCAGCTTCAGGTGGGGCTAAGACACCAAACCCTTTCATGCGTCAGAGAATGCGAGAGATCAAGATTCAGATCCAGACTTCAAATCCAGAAATCCAGAAAGGCTTTCTCATTCTGGAAAGTGAAAGGGATTCTCCCCTTATTCTGCGGGAATAAAAGAACTTTAAAAATGCGACCATGAGCTAATCTTTCATGCTTTGCATCAGATAAGCCTAAAGTATTTAGGAACATCTTTGAATCAACACTTCGTTGGGTTCCGGGAAATATTTCTGGCAATACAGCAAATGATAAGATGCAATTCACAAAGCAAGTGAACTGCAGAGACCTCCAGCTCTTCTAACACTCAAGATGGGAACGAGGAAGCTGGAGGTCTGGCTGCTTCTAGTGTAATCAACCAATCCGGTCACAGCAACGCTGAACCAGATGGAAAGCAAGGAGAGTCAAAACGCAAGCTTTCAGGGAGGTGCTTTGGGGCTCAGTACTGGCAGATACAGCTCCAAGGGAGCAGTAACACCTGTGAATATTAATGTGAAGTAAAATTCATATTTCATGGCAAGACAAGAAAATTTTAAACATAAAAAATGTTCTCTACCTTTTGGCCTCCTCTCTCCCCTGGCTGTGTATCTGCATTAGGCATCGACCAGCCCTCTCCATCGGGAGCAATACCTGCTCAACCATAAAGAGCAACATTCTCCCAGCATCACCTAGAGAATTCCTTAAAGATAGCATTTTTTCTTGATTTTATAAGGGGTCACATGACCCTCCACGATGATGATGCTTAGATCTGATTATGTCGATTACACCTGAAGAAAACTGGGGAAAAAAAGAACCCTATAAAGAAGGAAATGAACAAGGCTCGTAATCTGATCATGTGGAGAGAATCTGTATGATGGTTTTTGTGAATAAACTTCTAGATCTAAGACTGTGTAAATGCAAAAGGAAAAAGACAACGAATAAAGTTTGTTTTTCTTGATGTATATTTTAAATTGCTTAAGGCCCAAGGCTCTCCTGCTTTGCTCTGCATTGCTGAGGAGTCCACACGGACTGGAGCTCAGGCTGTGGAGGGAGAGCTCTACTCATGGGAGCCCTGAGTGCACCCAGGTCTCCAGCAGCAGAAGTGGCCCCAGACTAACGGTGCAGGGGCTAGGCCTTCGGGGAGCTGAGATGCTCTGGCCGTCAGTAAGGGCTTCTCCTGTTCCTGGAGAGGCTACCTCCCGAGGAAGAGGGACATCACTTTCCTTCCTGGTGATGGGGCTTCCGGGAGGAGACCGAGGACAGAACTGGACAGACCCCCCCCTTCCCCAGGCTTGGGGGCTGGCTGGACCACAAGAATTGTGGGCCTCTCAATCACTAACACAGGTCAACTTGACCCAACCTTGCTGCCACTCAGCTGCTCCTTAACGTATTTGTAATTTTGTTTTCTGTACTGTTCACTTGCTTTATCACAAGCATCTTATTAATGAGTCTTTATAACCAGCATTTCTAGGAACATCGTAGTGTTCTGTAGAGTGCATTTGTCATCAGCTGCTCACACCTTCCTCTGTAATAGGACTTCGGGGTTGTTTTCACTTATTTCAATGCATTTACAATTGCTTTGGTGTTTTTAGGGGGACTTCTGGAATTACTGGGTCAAAAATTTGAATTTTATAAGATCTTTGATATTATTGTTAAACTGCTTTCCAAGATGCTTATACCAATTCTCAGGCAAGGGCAAAACGGCTTTCGACAATCAAGTTGAAAGATTTCAGTCACTGCCGGCAGCTCCTTGATGCACCACCATCTGCCTTAACTGCATTTGATCCTGAAGGCCGGGCTTTTCACAGAGGTGCACCCCAAGGTATGGAGAGACAGAAGTGGCGGTGTCCTAAGGCATCCTCCACCGTCCCCCTCCATCAGCCCTGATGCAGCTGACCAAGCTGTTAGGTGTAAAATATCAGCAACACTCGCTGGGAAGAGGGGCTCAGATGGCCTTGAATCGGCAGAAGACGCCACTGGGACTCTGTTTTGGATTTAACAAAGAGTATGGCGGGTCTCTTCCTCAAATTTTATATTTTGGGGGACTGTGTCTAGTACAGGTGAGTGTTTTTGGAATTTTAGAGGGTTACTTTTACTAACGAAGGTGACGGGCAGCTGGGTAACCCATCGTTGTTAAATCCTATTTGGAGGGTAATTTAAGGGTTGTGGGTGATCCTTGCTGAGAGCGTGGAAGGAACAATGGTGGTGATGCTCCCAGGGGACCAATCACAGGGCGAGTGGCCCCAGGAACCCCATATGGGAGGTGCTGAGAAAGACACAGCGTCTTCCTTGGAACTGAACCATCAGACAAAGCTGATCACCTGGACACCTCTCAAACCTCTGTGTCCTGCAGACCCGGGAAGACAGGGGAGTGAAGGGACCAGGGGTGGGAACGTGGTAACTGGAAGCAGCCTGTGAGCCCTCGTGACACCAGATCTGGAAAAATCCGTAAAGGACGTTCTTGGCTCAAGTGGGAACTTTGGGACGCGGATGCGTGTTACGTAATGACGATGTCATATCTAGAGGGATAACTGGGACAGTGAGGATGTCCCCGTTCTGGGGAGACGCCTGCGTGTGACGTGACCTTGGGGGTGGGGGGAGAGCGGGGTGACGGCACGTGTGGCGGAGTGGCTTCCAGACAAGCTCCGTGCAGGCACCTCCTGAACTGCTCGCATCTGCTCTCAGGGGCCTCGGAGTAGAGAGCTAAACCTCCAGAAACGTTACAATAAAAGCGTCCGGCGTTGGGCAGAAACGTTCCCGGGGGTCCCACTGGGGGCCCCAGACACCAGGCACTTGCAGACTCCAGTGAAGATGCATACCCGGTCAGAGACCCGTCGTGCTACAAATGTGGTAACACCTTTTTTATTTAGAGTAAGATGTGTTAACATCCAGCATGACAAAATGTGTACAAAGTTCACAATTTAAAAATGAATATCACTGCAACTTGTGATTCCACACATTTATAGCAAAATTAAAGTGTCAACAAACCCATGCCGTGTCGTACAAAAATAAATCAAACTTCAGTTCCACAGAGAGCACGATAAATATTTATACAAAATTCTGTCTTAATAAATGATTACTTAAATTAACTTAGAAATGAATATGAACAATAAGTTATAATAAATAAACTCTGATGATTCACAATAATTCCATATGAAAGGTCAGCGTTCTAATATGTGACACTTTTGCGATCCTTATATAATAGTCACAGATAACTTCTGATTTGATATTATGTACCAACGTTAGATGAGCAGCAGATTTGTGCTTAAAACCCCTTTCCATTGTACATAGGTGAGAACAATTAGAATCCCAAACTGATACTACCTATTACTCTACCAAAAGCATCACTATATTGGCCAAGAAGCTGCAGACACGACGGGGCGGGGAGATGCATGTGCCGATATGAACAACGGGGGCCCCCCCGCAAGGAGGCCGGGGCCCTGGATGGGACATATGGCCGCAGGTGACGCAGAGCACCTGGCTTCGGTTCTCGAAAAGGCAATTCTGAGCAGGGCAGCTACAACTAATCACACAACAGAAAAAGGGCTCTCCAGAGAAGGGGCTGCAGAGCCCAAGTCACGACGTAATCTTTTCCCAGCTAATTATTAAAGTCCTCCTGGAAAACTGTAAGCTTTTGTACAGTGAGCAGTCTAAAGTGCCGCTGGGATGTACATATATTTATACATATATATATATATACCGAGGTTGAGTATTGTATCAGAGTATTTGCTGTGAGGTCCCTGTAATCTCCCTTAGCATCATCGGGTCAGCCGGGAGGCCTTCTCAGATTCCTCCAGGGTCAGTGTCGCGAGGCTACTGACACGGGAATTGCACACCTCCGTACGGATATATAGGACAAGGTAAGTGCAAATAGTCGACTGGCACGTGTGGGGACAATATGACCCTGTAAGTCCTGTTCTGCTAAAAATATTTTTTTTTTATTTTTACAAAACCCATCTTTTTTTTTTCATAACAAAATTTTAAGTACTTTTGTACTTCCTGCATAACATCAAGACATGGAAGGAAGAATGCTGTTACATGTAAATCAAGTCAACGGCAATCGGAAAACACGACACACACGTCGTCCCAGGGAGGAGCGAGCAGGGGAGAGGGCAGCTGTGGAAAGTGGTCTATGCATCACGTAGTGCAGTCGTCGGGCAAAGCAATCAATCTCCGGGGTGCAAATGAGTCTAAGATGATCTAGTGTAAAGCAAAAAAGTGCTGAAGTATATTTAGTTACTCTCAACATCTGATTGCATTCATTCTCAGAGAAGGTCATGACAGATCAAACAAGGCTACGCAAACGTTCTACGGTCAACTGGTCTCCAGCGGACGGGACGGGACAGTGGAGCACACTCGTCCTGACTCTGAATAGGACCCGGGCTTATTCAAAGTCAGCGTGGGGTGAGGGCACTTCTCGGAGCTGCTGGCCCACGCAGGCCAGCAGACAGATCAGCCCAGTCACTCGAGGACTCGCAAATCACGTGCCTTCATCCCCCATACGTGAAATCATAACGGCAACAACAACAGTGAGAATAATTCTTTTTAAGGTGGAAGGGGAAATAAATAGTCTTAAATGATCTTTGAGCGTAAATGAAAACACACAGATTCTGTTAGACAGTTCAGAGGGGCACGGAACTCTTGGGGAGGTAAAAGAAGTTTGTTCCAAAGGGTACTGAGAATGGAAGAGGAAGTCTTCGGGTCATCCACCTCTAATAGGCCCCTGTCTTAACTGAAGGTCCCATAGTCACACCATGTAATTAATGCTCAGGAGTTAGTTTAAAAAGTGCTGTTTAAGCTGCTTTGAATCTTCTGCCAAGTTTCCATGGCTTGATGCTCTCTTACAATAAATTACTTATCTCATTTCTTACAGTTAATCCATATGCCATTTCCTTGGAATGCAAAAAACCTCATTTATTGCCCCACCATACACCATCCTCCTAAAACAAACAAACAAAAAAATCACATAATATTTCCAAGCATTGTTCAAAAATAAAGCATTTGTTTTTTTGCAACCAATTCTTGCTATGAAACAATATGCACACGAAATGTTTTTCCTAAATTCCGTAAAATCCTCCAACATGAGGCAAAATGATAACATCTAAAAAGTGGCTGCAGGACCACCAAATGATCATTCAAAGCTGTTTTTGTTTTTTGTCCATTTCAGTTCAAAATACTAAAACATTTAATCACTAAAGCATTAAAAAGAATTTACACTCTATTTATTTTGATCGGCTTACCTCTTCAGAAATATATATACCCTCAAATGTGCATACATTAGCAGCTATAAACATTACATGGCATATCACACTATGTCAGCTTATATGAAAACGTACAAAAATGTGAATGTATTCCAAAACTATTCTGCAGGTACTATCTTTAAAGCAAGACATAAAATCATTATGAAGTCTTGTAAGCATAACACTGTTTCAAACAGAAATAAATATATAACACTTTCTGGTAAATTACAGCAGCAAAAAACAAGAGGCATCCTTTTTTTAAGCAAGATTCCATCACTACAGCAGCTGTTCAGACCTGAATTCCTCTCACAGCCTGCTTTATATTTTCCAGTAGAGCTTTATTTTCTGGGCTCTGATAACGATCTTGATTTGTATACATGTCCGTCAAAGTAGTCACGTATGCATCAAAATTTTGTTCATTGATTGGATCCTACGAGATATTAAATAGTAGTTCATATGCAACTTTTAGTTTCTTAATAGGATATTCACATCAGCATAAAAGAGTATCACAGCATAACGCCACTGTCCTTATCATAGTTAAAAGGCCTTTTCAGAGCGACTTAATCTTAGGGGATTTACCGGTTCAGCCCCACCGGAGTCTCTAGCAATTAACGTTACGGTATGGGGGAGGTCACCGCAAACATCCAAAGTTCGAAGAAGGGTGAAAAGAGGAAAGAAAAAGGCATCTACTCGGGGATGCACACCGCGCGGGGCCTCCAGCGGCCGGCGCCGCGTGGCGGCTCACTTACCATGTGCGGGAGCTGGATGTTGGCGAGGCTGTGGATCAGGGACTGGCTCAGGTTGGCCAGCTCGTGGAGGAGGGACTCGTTCTGCTGTTCGATCACCTTGTTCTCCTCCTCGATGGTCTTCAGGCTGCTCTCCATGGTGGTGATCTGAAACGCACAGATGCGTGGGACATGTAACACGAGCCGGCCTGGGACGCGCGCGCCCGCTCCCACAGGGACAGGCCTCGGCTCCTGATGCAGAGGGAGAAGCTCTCTGCTTAAGTCAGGAGGCTTCCACGCGAGGGATAGGTCGTTTTCAGGGTCGTTGTCTTGTGTGCCTTGAGGCATCACACTTGAGCACGTGGCAAGTGGACTCGAAGGGCTTGTCTTTCTGAAAAGGGATCCACGCGTTAGGGTGGGCTAGGTTCCTGGGCTGTGTCGACTTTCACTCAGTTTTTGTGTGTGTGTGTGTGTGTGGGGTACGCGGGCCTCTCACTGTGGTGGCGGCCTCTCCCGCTGCGGAGCGCAGGCTCCGGACGCGCAGGCTCGGCGGCCGTGGCCCACGGGCCCAGCCGCTCCGCGGCACGCGGGATCCTCCCGGACCGGGGCGCGAACCCGCGTCCCCTGAATCGGCAGGCGGACTCTCAACCACTGCGCCACCAGGGAAGCCCTCAATTTTTTAAAATGTTCTGCTTGTCATTGTGCATAGAGGATCACATGACGACTGTGTCCTTGTCCCGCCCTGGCCTTTCCGCTGGTGTGATGGGAGTTTTTATTTGCATTAGTATCTTATGCAGTGCGGCGGCGGCGGCTAAAACGTCTTCTTTTTAGCCTGAACTTAATTCTGCACAGATAAGTCTTGAAATATTGATTTATCTGTGAGGCACGTCACTGCCCTCTCCTTAGGGTCGAGGCAGGTGTCTCTACCGGCATGTATGACGTCTCTGCATCCCTCCATCGGATAAAGGTCTACTGTGGCTTCCTGGAAAGCTCTTCCTTCCTCTGATATTCCAGAGAGAATTTAACAGTTGCCGTGGCACCTTCTGGCCTCCACCTGCCACCAGACAACCAGCACTTACTACACGGCCAGGCAGGAGAGCTGCCCCCATCTGCATGGGTTGCAGGGACACAGTCGTGGAAGCGAATAGGCAGCTTGGATGCTGTCGTAAAGGCTGGTTACACGGGTGCGGGCGCTCCTGGCAGCCACAGAGTGTGTGCCAGGCTCTGTGGGTCCCCTGCACCTGTGCAGCTTGGCAGCCGCAGGCCAGCATCATAGGGGATGAGTAGAAACAAGACAGAATTGCCAGACGGGCGCCAAGCTCACAGCCTTAGCGCCTTCACACTGTAACCACTGGCTGCCCCGAATCACCTGAATCTCTGCTTCATAAACTCTAAACTCTGATGTCTCAGGTGGGGTTTCCCTGCTCACAGCCAGGGGGAGGGCTGGGCACGCAGCTGGTTCTGTGCCCCGGGCCTTGGCCTACGGTCCTCCGCCTCGGGGATGGGGAGCTTCCTCCCCTCCCTGCCATTGGCAGCGTGTCCTCTGACTAAGTGTTTGAGGGACATCTCGTTTCCTGCAGTGCAGGGAGGAGGCCGCCAGGATGGTGAGTGCGTGTTTATAGGAAATCTAGACCTGGCTCAGGATAAAGATAAGATTTATAAGAGACAAACATAGAGCTTAGCAATCACTGATTTGATGTTATGAAAAAAAATATAATTCTTCATACTGTCCTGACCATTTTGTTTTATCTTTTTGGCCACGCTGTGCGCCTTGTGGGATCTTAGTTCCCCGACCAGGGATCGAACCCCTGCCCCCTGCAGTGGAAGCCCAGAGTCCTAACTAGTGGACCACCAGGGAAGCCCCCAGTTCTGAGCATTTTCGACGGAGAGACCGTGAACTCTGTCCAGGCTCTGGACCTGGGACCCCGCGAGGACCCTGGTCTCCCTCAGTTTCTGCAGCCGTAAAATGAGAGACGTGTGGGTCAGACTGGCCATTCAGTGCCTTTGAAGCAGCAGAATCAGAATCTAATTTTACACTGAAGGCTCACTGGAGCCCTCAGGTAACACAGCTAAGAGTGGGGCTCTGACAGCTGGGGCTTGGGCTCCAGGGCTATCAGGCGCGGTGACCGCCACTCCCTAACTATCCCAGCGGCCGTGCTACGGGGCTTCTGGGGGCCATGCACGTGCCCTGTGTGGCCGGGCTGTGCGGCCTGGAGAGCTCTGTCTTCACCTCCAGTCACTGGACAAAACGCAGCAGCACGGTCCTCTCCCTCCTGGTGTCGCTGACCCGGCTGCAGGTGAGGGGTACCAGAAAGCCCAGCGGCAGGGCCTCTACCGCTCCCGCTGTGGTTTTGGATTAAAGGTAAGGAAAACACTTGCCTGTCTCAGGCACGCCTTTGGCTGCAGCAGAGCCGGAGATGAGGTCGTGGTCAGCAGGTGGGCTGGTGTCCAAACAAGTGGACAGAACGGGCAGGCAGAGCACCCTAGCCTCACATTCGCCCGAGGCCACGAAAGGGTAGCCCTGGAGTCCCTGTGGTGACCCTGGTGGGGGCATAGCTGGAGGGTGCCCCTCCCTGGAGAGGCTGTGCCCGCGGGGTCGGGGAGCAGCAGGGACCTGTCCCTACCCCCTAAGCCCACGCGCAAGAATCCCAGTAAGGCTGGGATGCCCTGAGGGGACGGCTGGGGAGGGGCAGGGCCAGGCCACAGAGGGCGTGGGTTCGAACAGGACAGGAATCCCTGGCCTCACCTGGGAGTGGCTGCAGTGCTTCCCCACTCCCAGAGCCTTGGAGCCGGGGCGGGGAAGGCCTGTGGAGAGCCAAACTGGGTGCGCTGGGCCCACGGCTCTGCGGCCCTGGCTGAGCCGCTCCAGATCTCAGGTGCAGCGGGAGTTGTGGACACTTACCATGTGGACCAATGTGGGCACCTGGGCTATAGGACCAAAGCCCCTGGGATGGGGCATCTAGTAGGTGCTCAATAAAGGCTGCACCCCTCCCCTCCCAGCAGGCTCGTGAGGCCACGGATAGCAGCGGCCCCCGGGAACCCGAGGAACAAGCTCCCTGTTTACCGAGTGATGACCTTAGGGCCTTTGCCTCCCCGGGGGGAAAAAGCTCACCCGCTGCAGGAACACTGCTCCTCGGGACCGTCTACTCATAACCACGTGTCATTAAAAATACCAACACAAGAGGAAAAGTAGTCGGCCAGCGGCCCCTCTGTCACAGCAAGTTTTGCCACTGAAATGATCTCAGCAGAAGACGGAGAAAAAAGGTGAATAAATAAAGGGAAAACTGGGCCAAGCAGAAGGCAATGGCGCCACCCCTCGTCTCCCCGGCATCGGCGCAGGTGACGGCTCGATTGAGGGCCTCAGAAACTGTTACCTGAGTTCTGAGCTTGATCATGTCGGCTTCCATCTGGGAGTTGGATTCGTTCAGCTCCTTGATTTCTTCATCCAGCTGCTTGATCTCCTCATCGTTCTCTATGCCTGTAAGGGCGGAGCGGAGGGGTTAGAGACACCGCACCTGGAAACACTACAGGTAGAACCTGGAGGTGTCGCTCTTTCTAGATTTGGAACCGAATTTGCTGGGAGAGTATATACTCTTGAATTAAAAAATATAGTCCCAGTTTGTGTGTCTTCTATCCCCACTGCCACCCTCCTTACAATTAAAGCACCTAAAAACAGAAAAAATCAACTGGGGGGACACAGGCCCCCCATACCGAAAGGCTCCATCTCCTTGGGACGATTAACCAGAGCCTCAGGGTGTGACCCTCTGACTCCAGCCAAAACCATCTTTGTCCTGGACATGGATTTACCCGGTGCAGCTCATGAATTGTCTCCTCTGTTTTCTCTCTGTCTCTGTCTGCATCTCTGGCTCTCTCCCTCTCTCTTTCTCCCCCATCACTCTGGGAAGGAGCCTGCTGACATATCTGAAAATGAGGCTGACAGGGTCCCTGCCCTCCCCAAGCCCAGATTTTGGGTAGGAAAACTGATAACAGACCGGTAACCCAAAACCCGACTTGGTGGGTGCTGAGGTAGCCGTCCCCTGTGGGAGGATGAGGGGGCAGTGACAGACCTCAGGCGGGTGGTCACAGAGGCTCTCTGAATATTGACAGCTAACTAATAAACACGTGCCCCCATCTGAATGGCCAGGGTGTGAAGCTTGGCTGGGCCGCGTCCTAGGGGAGAGGGGCTGTGCAGCCGCCAGCCGGAGGCCCTGGCTGGGCTGCAGGGCCGATTGGTAGGGTTTACAAGGGGGCATTTCCGAGGCCAGCTCCCTTGGCTGGCTGCTGGCAACCTGGCCTCGCCAGTGTCAGAAAGATCCCGATCCTTCTGGTGTTTGACACTGGTATCCCACAAGTGAGCGTCCTTAGGGGCAGAGCAGAAACCCGGCAGATGCAGTTACGGGACGACCACACCCGTCACTCGCACGGCACCTGGGGGAGCTTGGGGGGCCTGCTGTGCAGCTCTGTAGAGAGAGGGGTCCAGTCCGCCTGGGACGGAAGGCCCCAGACAACCTGGAATGCTGCAGACCCTCCATGGAGGGTTCCTCCCCTCCCAGGAGTCGAGAAGACAAAGCAAAGAGAGACTGGGGGTCTGAGTCTTAGCTGCTGTATTTAGTGAAATAGAAAAAAAAAAAAAAAAAAAAAAAAGATTCGCAAGAGTAAAGCATCTTCCTGCAAAGAATCACATTTCTTCCACGGCATTATGTTTCCTCATAAAAGCAATCAGGAGGAATGCGTCATCGTGTTCAATTTAATTCCCCCTTTAATAACCCTTCCTTCTGAATCGTTTCTCCCCATGGATCTGTCTTAGGTGTGAAGCGAGCATCACGGACGAGCTGGTCTTGAGCACCTGCCCAAGCCTTCCTTCTCCCCCTGCTGTGCTCCCACCGTCACCCAGGGGGACCAGGGGGGACCTTAACCAGAGTGATGGCTCTCTCGTCCATGACCCCTGATCAGCCTCTTAGGTCCTCAAGGTGCTTCTCTGCCAGCGTCTTACAGGGTCCAGAACATCAACAAAGTCTTCCTTTTTATCAAATGCACCCCGAAAAGCAGGTCAAGGATATAATGAAAAATACTGCCAGGAATGAAACGAGGTTCACCCTTTCTCAGGTGTAGGCTGCATCACCTTTTTATATGTGACCAGGTCTTTACGGCAATCTCTCAGAATTAGGGGTTAGGATTGACTGAGTTAGGGTATATAAAAAACCTGGCACACGGGAGGTCTCCATCAAGGCTGTGGCCAACGTAATCATTCTTCCGTAGTTGAAGTTCAGGTAGAGCTCAAGATAAGAATGCATAAAAACAATCAAGATAAGTGCATAAAAATCCTGATTTGTAAAACAACTAAATCATGAGTCAGTTTATCATTTAACGAGGATTCGCCACACATTCCTTTAAATTGCTGGTCTTCCAACTGGACGGAAAACATCTCTTGTGTAAACTGAATCCTTGGGCTGTGAGGGTCGTCAGATTCTGCAAGTGAATTTCTGTTAAGATGTCTGGACAAGCTCTTCACGTCATATTTCTTCAGCCTTTTAGATCTGAACAATTTAAAACGTTCTCTTTTTCCAGGTGTTTTGCAGTTTCTGTTGAAGACCAGCCGTGTGAAGAGAGGGTTATCACATTTTTCTAAGAAGCAGAGAAGATCTTCCTCTGTTCTCGGACCCTGAGGTCCGGCTGCCTTTTAAGATTTCCCGATCTTTGTTTGGATTCAGGCTCTTTTTGAAGCCACTGTCACAGGTTCCAATGTTCTGCCGTGCAGGCGCTTGCCGAGAGAGGGGGCACGTTGCCCCAAGGCCCCTTAGGCAATGGCTCTGAGCCTCTCTGTAGTGTAAGAATACACTGTGCAAAGGAAACGCATCGGTTAATATAGGAGCAGTCTTCTCTCACATATTAAATAAAACGTCTAATTTTTACTTGCATATGACACAAAGCGTCAAAGAGCAGACGTGACTGCGTGTCACGAAGGTAACTCCTGCCAGAGTCTGTATATGAGGCTGGGGTAGCTCTTTCTGGGGAACTACCCCCTGTGCACCCCCAGAGCTATTTGATCAAGAGATTTGATTTTGGATAATCGTGACAGGAAGGGTGAAAAAAGTGCTATGCAACTGCCTGTTTCCAACACCGAGATTTCACGTTTCCCTTGACGAGTGGAATTGTAAGCAAAACAATCCATTTCAGGGTTGGCGGTTTGAAGATCACCACACTATTATAAAACCCAGAGAACGGTGGAAAAGAATAGCACGCCTCGAATTTCCAATTGAATCACCTTAATTCGCTTGTCAGGAGCACTCCATCAGCGGTACCTAATATACAGTGAAGCATATAAAATACACCACCGTGTCAGCATCTTCGTCTTGAGGCTAGATGCCAGCAAATGGAAACTTAGAAGAATTTTGATAAAATTATGAGACAAGAATGTGGTCTTTCTGGAATATAGGTGAAATCTTGGGAGGCCATTTCACTGGTTTGAATTTTCGTGAAAGAGTTTCCAACAATTATTATGTTCTGTTTAACTTTTGTGGAAAACCAGCGTCTAAGCAGGGGACAGAGATCACGTTACCGGGAGATTTCCTGAAGTCTGGCGGCATTGCTTTTCTTTTCTTTTCTTTTTTTGTTTTAACATCTTTACTGGAGTATAATTGCTTTACAATAGTGTGTTAGTTTCTGCTGTATAACAAAGTGAATCAGCTATACATATACATATATCCCCATATCTCCTCCCTCTTGCGTCTCCCTCTCACCCTCCCTATCCCACCCCTCTAGGTGGTCACAAAGCACCGACCTGGCAGCAATTCTGAACTGCCTTGATGAGAG
Source organism: Physeter macrocephalus (assembly GCF_002837175.3). NCBI lineage: Eukaryota > Metazoa > Chordata > Mammalia > Artiodactyla > Physeteridae > Physeter > Physeter macrocephalus. The sequence continues at coordinate 26,439,612 of NC_041225.1, forward strand.
GTTTTAGAAGTCTGGGGTTTAGAGCTGGGTTTTGAAACATGACAGACCTGGAATCTGAATCCATATCTTGCTACTTAAGAGTCCTGTGATGAGTACTTTCCTTAATTCCTAGAAACCTCAAATCCCTCCATTTAAAAAGGTCCCTATCCGTCACAGTGGCTGTAAGAAATAAGCTAACTATATAAGATACCTGACCTATAGCCAGACTCGCCAAACAGGGGCCAAAGAAAAATGTTAAATGCTGTGTTGTCTGAGCAGCCCGACAGCACCGGGGTGTCTGCAGGCTCATCTCTGCTCTGACCGGAAAGTAGCACAAATTGGTTTTGTCCTGCTGACCCAGTCCATGTGAGTTGACAAACAGTTAAAAGAAAAGAAAAAATACTGTATGTGGTCTAGTGCAGTGGGCTTCGATACTTGTTGAATTAAAGAATTTTAAAAAGACACACCTCTCCCTCACAAGTCCTAAAATTGCCATCTGATGGTTTTTACTGTGACTTTAGTTGCCAAAAATGTATATATTTCTAGAAAATTGTATGTTGCAGAGTGCTTTCAGTATATTTTCATCAAAGCCTTAGACTGAGTGTTTAATTTATGAAAACAATCTACTGTGTAAACTAAGTGGCAAATCAGGCTTCATTATCAAAACAATCTGCAGATCAGATCAACCTTCCAACAGAGGTCACCATAAATCCAATAAAACCACTAGCCAGGGTCCCCATGATGACCTTTCCGTCTCTAAATTGTATTCTAGGAGATGGATGGGTGGATGGAAGGATGGACGGGTGGATGGATGGATGGACGGGTGGATGGATGGATGGATGGATGGGTGGATGGATGGATGGACGGGTGGATGGATGGATGGATGGACGGATGGATGGATGGATGGATGGACAGGTGGATGGGTCTGGCTTCATTCACTTAGCATAACGTTTTCAACGTTCATCCACATTGTAGCATGTGCCAAAATTACACTCCTTTTCATGGCTGAATACTATTCCATTGTGTGAATATACTACATTTTGTTTATCCATTCATCTGCTGATAGATACTTGGGTTGTTTCTACCTTTGACTATTGTGAATAATGCCTATGAACATAGGTGTACCAATATCTCTCTGAGACCATGTTTTCAGTTCTTTTGGGTATATGCTAGTAGGTTTATTTCTTTAATCCACCAACCTGCATTTATTCCATTTGCTGTTGCCCAGGGGTACCTGTTGCAAACATTGGCACCAGATGCAAGATAGTCTGGAGGCCAAGGTGAACTTCTGAGGATGTTTGGAGGGAGGGATGGACTGATGGATGGATGTATGGACAGGTGGATGGATGGATGGATGGGTGGATGGATGGATGGATGGACGGGTGGACGGATGGATGGACGGGTGGACGGATGGATGGACGGGTGGACGGATGGATGGATGGATGGATGGATGGATGGATGGATGGACAGGTGGATGGATGGATGGATGGACGGGTGGATGGATGGATG